>NC_049208.1:53049986-53329986 GCF_013347855.1 Anguilla anguilla
CAATAAGACCTCCACGACATGTACAAGGAAGCACACATTCCAGTTGTTTCCCAAATTTTCCCTTGCTTTTACAGCCGTTTGAAATGGAAGTAAAAACTTTAAGAAGAAGAAGAATAAGAAAAAACATTGGAGAGGCAGAGAACGAACTTACCTTCACTGCTTGGGTTCGAAGTAGACCTGATGGTGCTTTTTCCTTGGGTGTCCCGGGTATTTATCCTCATTCGAAGACAAAAGACCAACGTTCCTCTCGAAGCCCATTGGTGCGCAGCAGACCGAGAGGCGGCCGCCTATTGGCTGATGCTGTTGGCGATCGGTAGGCGATTGTTGCGCTCTCGCTGTCGAGGTTGACCCTTGGCGCGCGGCCTGCCACAAGGATAAGCACTCTCAAAGTCCAACAGTTGCCCCAACACCGGAATGCTGACTTGGAGACTGCGAAAACAGCGCAGCTGTTTATCTACCGATCTGATTAAAACCGCTGAGGACGTTCAAATCAAACGCTCTTGGGGGTGGGGTGACTGCATGCGACGACGATGAGTCAGAAGTTTTGGAAGATAAGCGATGCCCACGGAACTTTTGTCAAAATAATATATAAATAAAATAAAAACACTCGCCAGCCCTACAAGACGCGTGAGTGGTTACGAGAGAGGTGCTACAAAAACAGAGTGCGCTACCCCCTTTCTTACTGCTTTTTTCTTTTTTTTAAAAATACAATAAAGTGCTCGACACGATTTTTTCTTTTTTAAATACAATGAAAGTTCTTAACATTATTATTATTATCATGTTTGCGTTTTCTGATTCGGCACAAGACAGCGAGTTGTCTGTACAGTGTTTGCATCAAATTGTCCGCTATGCCCGTTTCATTATATCTAAATATTATGTGACAATATGATTTTGGGGATAAATAAAGGACACCTTTTAAGTTAAGGAGTTATATGCTCTGACATTTATTTACAGAAAAAAAACCTGAATTCATTTTGGAGCGAGTTACTATCGGTGTTAATTTATTATCTTAATTTATTAATCTGGGAGTAAATGCTGAAAAATCAAGCAGAAAGTAGTAAGTTCACATGAAACTACAAGTCTATAAATGTTTCTTTTTACCTCCAATTGTACCTAACCTTTTTATTAAATTAGTGTGCTTAAAATTGATTGCATCTAATGTCGCAGCAGTTACCTTTCTGCACTTCTCATCTTAATTAAAACAGAGAGATCGGATTTCAGTCAATCATGTTGATTATAGGCTACTGTAGTAGAGAGAAAGTTGGCTGTTCGTTGAACCAATCATTTTGACACAATTAACACGTGAAATGGCCGACAGAAAGGCATTGTCCATGATGGATAATCATGAAGCTTATTAACCGCTTGTTGTTCGCACAAATCTCCATCTACAAGCGATGTCGCGTGATTTCAAGCTGGCTCGAATTATTTTGCCAGGTTTTGCGGTTAAGGACAATTCGAATGAATAGTCCACGCACTATATTAGGTTATATTCAGCTTTAAGTTTTCACCAGTTGTTCCAGCACACACACACACACACACACGCACGTTTAGATTTACATGTTTACATTACAAGTTCAATAATGACGTGTACAGTAGCTACTCATCGCGTTGTGGCGCTTGTGTCTTAATGTCACAACAAAGTACCATAACGTAATCTGGCACTTCTGTTATACATTAAGGTCTCTGTGGAAAGATCCGGTAAGGGAAGCTAGCCAGTAGTATATGTGTGTCCAGCAAACAAACCCTGGAATTAGAAAATCTGCCAAATATTTACGTCACACAAAAACTTTGCCCACTTTTTTTTTTCAGAAAAGCTTTGAGACCAACAAAAACACTTTATTTCCATTTACCAAAAGCAGAGTTGTGATGTAGTTTTAAATCAGCATTATTCATTGTGAGTTCATTCATTTTTTTTGGTAATAAATAGGACATATACATTTGTGACGGCTGGATGATTTTTTTAATAAATGTAAAAAATAGACATGAAAGGTTTTTTTTAATGAAAGGAATCATGTTTTGTATTGTTTACCTCCTTAGTCTTCATTTAAAATGGCTGCCCTGAGCGTTTCAGTTCAAACTACTGAGATCAAACTGCAGATCAAACCTGCCCCTCTTGCAAATGCATATACTGACTTCAATACCTCAAATTACTCACAAATTTACTCTCAATCCAAGAAATAAAACGACTGGCACAAACATCCTAAAGATTCCTCCCAACCCAAAATGTATAGTCTCACACAGAGTATCTATGGTGGGACACATGAAAAGGTTATTTTTAAATTAATTAATTAATCTTTTCTGTAGAAACATTCGTATTTTGACCCCTGCACCGGATTATTAAACCTCCCCCTCTTACTGAGTAAGTGGATTTTTATCATTCTGCATTCTTTATAGTTGACTAATGTTCCTTGAAGAGAGTCACCAGTTGCAACTATCAGTTGAGTATTTGCATTACATTGCAAAAATATACCTGCCTCCCCCACAGACACATAGACACACTCACACAAACAGCTCCCCTGAAGTTGAACTCATCAAATCAAGTCATCCGTTGATAAGCTACGTTTGCATATTAACCAGCTAATCACAGCCCTGGTGCTACACGCAGTGTACTTTGACATTTGCTACATTTCGGTTTCATCTGTAAAAACTCAAAGCTGTACTCTGATATCACATACACACACACACACACACACACGCACACGCACAACAAATAGGAATTTGGGGAATCAATGGACACACATGTAATTATTCATTATTTGTACATACAGGGGTGTCAAACGGGGAGGGAGTTGGGATGATTCAATGAAATTGTCTTATCCCACACCAGGAGGTCCTGCTGGTCCACCAAGTACCCAAAATGTCTTCCTGTGACTGGTGTGCACGTGTGTGTGTGAGAGAGAGAGAGAGAGAGAGAGAGAGAACCTGACTTCACCTGTGGCCCTGTAGACTTCCAATGACCAAAGCATTGATGAGAGCATGATCAGACACTCTGAAATCGGAGAGGAAAAAGTGCAAAGAGTACAAAAAATTAATCGAATTTCCTTCCTACTTCCTACTGATCGACTTCTGAACTGTGCTTTTATTTTGGCGTTCTCTTTACTCCCGTACTGTCGGAATAGATGCAGGTCTTTCCCTGGCTGTCTACGGTGAGTCTGCATTTTCTCTAAGCACAGACTTTCCGGTAGGTCCTTCGGGGTGACGTGCGGACAGGCATTCCCTGGTACGTGTTGGTTTAATGACGGAAGGGGTCAAGGTTCACGCTGGTCCCGGCCTACTGATGAAGATATCTCGCGCATTCCGCCACAGTCTTTACGACTCTGTCGGGATGCGTCCAACTCACCCGGGGTCCACAGGAACGGGGTCAAACTCCTGAAAGGCTTACAAAGCAGCTTCTACGTCATTTGTTGTTAAATGTGTTCGCGGCTGTCTTTGGCCGGGTCTACTTTGAAAATGACACCAATTTCAATGTTTGTTTTTTTTTTTCTTCTTCTTTCTGAGACATTAAAGGTCGTGTAAACAGAGCACTGGAAGCTAGGCTGTCGCCAGGGCCGGCGTAAATTCAAACATTTTTGTTTATAGCGCGAAGCCTTATCGCCGAACATCGCCAGAACTAATCAATGAGTCGTACGAGGAATTTCGACGAATCACGGCATAGTGCCCTCTTGGAATCTGCCAGCGCACAGTCTGTGCGTAACTGTGCAGAGGGGGTAGAACAGCCCCGGGAAAACTCCCCCCCCCCCCCCCCGAGCGTCCTCATTGCTCGCACGGTCGTCTGCCTGGTTGCACAACCTGCGCAGTGTCTGCAAACGTTTAACAAACAGTACAGGAAGGTGGGCAGACACTTCCGGCCCCACTGCAGTTTAGGACCTCAGTTGGGGCCGGATAAAAGGCCATGTGTTTGGTTGTAAGGTGCGCATGTAACATCCATAAGGAATACTTGTTATACTTGGTTTTGTTTTGGTCAGCTACTGGATACAAAATGGTCCTATCTACCTTTAAAGACTTTGTTGTTATGACGTCGGTCGTGCCAGTCGGTCGTGCCAACGTACTGTTATTTGACCAGTACGGTTGACACGTACTTGAGATAAGTTACGAGTCATGGACATCCTGCGGTGTCACTGTTGGGAGGGCTCTTCCTGCTAAAAGCCTAAAGGATTAGCCCGTGTCAGGCATCGAATCGCGCCCGCGGCAGTGCCGAATCCAGGCGCGGCAGTGCCGAATCCAGGCGCGGCCTGTGCCGAATCCAGGCGCGGCCTTTGTCCGTCGGAGTGCAGCCTGCACCGAGGCACAATACCGGGATTACAACCGCCAAGTCCAATCAGATAACATCTAAATGTATTTATGTGGCGCATTTCACAAGGAACTGTCACAATACGATTTACAGATAACCTTGGCCTAACCCCCCCCACAGGAGCAAGCCCAAGGCAAACAGTGGCATGCGCTCTGTGTGCGTGTGTGTGTGTTTGTCTGTGTGTCTGTATGTGTATGTGTGTCTGTGTGTGTTTGTGTGTGTGCGTGTGCATGTGTTTGTGCGTGTGCGTGTGCGTGTGTGTTTTTGTGTGTGTGTGTGTGTGTGTGTGTGTGTGTGTGTGTGTGTGTGTAAGGGATATAGTCATGGTCTCTAACCTCTCCCATCACAGAATTTAAACTCTTTTTTTCTGGATGGTTTCTTCGGTGAAGGCATAACATCCCTCTGACAGAGAAAGGAAGAAATAAGTCCAGTGTGACTGCAGCCAGTCAAACCCAAGCTCACCTAGTTGTTTCCCAGGAAATGCTCCGGACACTGCCCTTAGAGAAATCTGTCAATTTCTGACTCGTCTGTCTGAAGTTTCTGTTTCACCGGGAAACTCAACACAGAGGCTGCGGCGAATCAGGTGACGTAGTTCTTAACGGCCAGTAGCAGAAGTGGCTGGCCGTCGTTTCAAGCCATGGTCTAAACCTCATGCGAGCTTCTCAGCAGTTCTCACGGAACGCATGTACGGACAAGATCAACGTTGTAATTAATGTTACAATCGCATCAGAGACATCCACAATTATGCAACCAGAGGCAGCCTTACTGATTGTGTACATTCTGTACATTCTGATTCTGTACATTCAAGAGCCTAATGTGGAAAATACTTTTTTTTTTTGTACAAGGCCGTGGTTCAGTGGAATAGACTTCCCTCTGAACTGAAATCACATGCATCAGAGAATAATTTTAAGTTATCGTTAAAAAGATGGCTGTTAAATTCTGTGTAATCATCATTGTTTTTATAATATAATCTGCTAATCTACCAGTATGCTGTTGTCGTGCGATGAATGTATTGTTCTGTCATATCTGTTTGTATTGCATTAACCGTATTGTATTGGATGTTTTGTCATGTCTATGTTTGAATGTTAGAGGACCACAAAGCCTGCTGGCTTTCTTGTGTTTCTATCCTTGACAATTCTTAAAGGATTGCTGTCTGCTATGCAATATTACGGAATTTCTTTTTTTAATAGTCAAATTAATTAATTAATTCATTAAATTATTAAGCAAAACAAAATGTTTTGTGTCTGTGTGTTCCGTGGCACTCTTATGTCTTCAATATTCGTAAATGAGAAAATTAGTACATACACGCTAAGATACATAGGATGCTCCATAGTGCTTTTAACATGATACGTAAGACGTCTTCTGGAATTAGGGAATGAACAGTTCGTAGCCGAAACCGTTAGGGTGTAATTGTGATATTTCTCGATGTCCAGAAAGAAGTACGGAGGAAATTTCGGCTTCATTACTACGAGGCGCCTGCCACCTTGTGTCCGATCAGCGCCACTGCCGTCTGATGTCGGCGTTTAGCGTCAGACGGCTGAAAAACCTTGAATTAAAAAGGAAGAAAATCTACGCATGACTTTTAGACTTGTGCCAAGTTTCAAGTATATGAAGACAATAAACAGTTTATGTTATGGAAGAAAATGTGCGGTTGACATGGTAACTTGGCGAATTTACTTTCCACGCAACGGACTGTTTGAAAACATGAGGAGAGCGAGGACTGTCGGAATGAAACGCTTGTAGCCTACTGTGTTTGCTGTGTATCCTAGATTTAAAAATACTGGGCGTTAAGAAATCATTTAAAAAGTGAAATGTCTCCATTTCAAAACTTAAAATACCGAGTTACACTTCCTGGAAAAATCAAACAAATTTGGGGACAATTTCGGAATTAATGGAATCGATGGACACACACACGCACGCATGTACACACACACACACGCATGCACGCACACACACACACACACAGCATATTGCCTATTAAAAACCATATTGTATAATAGACTAGGCTACACGTTGAAAATTGCATATTGGAATCAAATGTATGCTTAGCAATTATTTTTTATTGGAAAAATAATTGACAACTCGGGCTTACACTTTATTTGTAAATGGGTCTTTACCTTTATTAACCCTAAATGTATAAGGTTTACTATGAGCATGCATAAATATTATGACCAATTTTAACAACTGACATATTATGTGGATGAAGAGCATAGGACATAAGCATTATGACACTAAAGACATAATACATGCCACATTTTATGAGCACATTTGGTGTATATTTAAGTATCCTTGTGAGTGTGCATTATTTTGCACAGGTACAATTATTATGAACGAGGCTCTCTTCAGATACATCTGGCGTACATTTAAATGCCTTCGCGCAGTCGCAGTGTTCTGGAATGAATAGCTTATGAAATTGACGCTGTTTAGGGTAAATTGTGCGCAATGTTGCCCGTGCGAAATGGTTTGTTTTTACATTTAGACAGATTAAGTTTAATGTGGTAATCCAAAAGAAGAAAGAAAAAAAAAACATCAATTCAGGCTATTCAATACACCTAACGCGTCAACGTATAATCCTCTTAAATAAGTGAAAGATTGACCACGATTTGGCGGTTAGTTATGCGCTGCCGCGAGACTCTGTGGGTCCAGGTGTTGTTCAGCTGTGCGTGACTTTCATACTTTCTCCTGTTTAATATTTTTCTTCAACTGATCGGACGAATTTCCTCTTTCGCCAAAGCTTGGAATTCTCCGCCCACACAGCGAGATTGACAGGCAGACGGTCTAATCTTCACGAAGTCTAACGGGATTGGCAGAGATTCTACACCAGTGTCGGGAGAATCCCCGTTATTTTTTTAATTACCCTCGTCTGAACTCCTGTGCGTTTTGTTGGGTCCTGCCTTGTTCTTTTCATTTCGCTTCATAAACTTTTTTCTTCCCCCTCCCCGTTATCCGCTCCACGTAGCTAGGTTTCTTTTAGCGCCTTCGTTTCCACCGAGATTTTTTTCTTCCAGAAAACAATGGAGTCCATACGCCCACAACGTCTTCAGCCTGGCATCGGATTTGGAGCCGGATCGACTGGGACGCTTCGGTCTTCTCTCCGACCGGGGGTTACCGTCCCCACCGCTCCGCCGCAGCCGCCGTCGGCCTGTCTGTCCGCCTCGTCGGGGCCGCCGCCGCCCCCGCCGCCGCTTCAGCTGCACAGCCTCGGGGTCGGCGTGATGGGAAACGCCGGGATGGGGACCGCAGGGATGGCCGGGCTCGGGCTGTGCAATCCGGGGAATCCGACTGTGCTGCGCGAGGCGGTGGAGGCTGTCGTGAGGAGCTTCGCGAAGCATACCCAGGGATATGGCAGAGGTAAGCTAAACGGTACAATCCAATCCAAGTTGTTAGTCCCGTCACAAGACATTCTGTTGTCTTTTTCCCTACGCTTAGATTTTTAATGTTGCAAAATGTTTTGACAATAGGCGAGAATGCTCAACTTGTTTCCCCACAACCACAAAGGTAATTCTCTAGCTAGTCAGTTCGCAGTAGCCTATCAAAATGAACGTTGCCTACTGTAAACGCACATTGTTTATCAGCTATTGTACATTTCACCGTTGCATGTTTTGCAGGTTACATTACAAACAGTGTATCCTTAACTAATGCGCACACATTGTTATTGTCCAGGTTGTTTGGCAGACGGGTGTCAAACAGCGTTTTATGAGCCACGCGAAGGCGTGGCGTGCGTTATTGATTTGAAAAGTTTGCAGATGTGCAGATGAGGTAATAAAAACAAAAAGGAGCTTGAAACAAACGTCGCTGATTTGTTTCTAACGCCTATGCAACACATGATCTACAGCAACAATATTACTAATAATATTAATTATATAGCTAGAAATAATCATTCGATCGCAAAAGGCCCATAATCTGCAGAAATAAATAATAGTTTATCTTAAAAGGGGAACGACGTCTTGAGCGCATGTGGTGTCATCTTTCAGAGACTGCTCAACACAGCCATAGGAAGACGGGGCTATTTTGGGTGGTCTCCCCTTCCCCTCTCTTAATGGCATTTAAAAAAAAAACGTCTCACAAATGTCTACGACCCCAAATACAGGAAAACAACGCGTGGCTTTGTTTGCGTTAACATGCGTGGATTTGGCTGTAACGCGACTCGCTAAATCCTGCGGTTTTTCAGCTCGCGCAGATCTGCTTCTGGCGCGAGGAACAAGGCCACCGATTGTGAATTCATTGCTCTCAGCATTCGCCCGGTCTATTAACATGAAACTGGCACGTGGACCATGACAAGTTTGCTACGCATTTAAATAATGATGTTGAAATCAAGTACATTGAACGTAAACATTGTTGTAAATAAGTGAAAACGCCAGAGGAGTCTTTTCTTATTAACAAAGGCCCTCATCTCCAACTACATTAATGTAATGCATCATTAAAACACTGAGCTTGTGATGTAGTGTTGTCCAATGTTGGAGAACGTGGAGACAGCAGTTTTGCCTTAAACGTTTAGTGCCTGGAAACTGTTTGCCATTGCATTTTGACTTTTAAAAATATTTTTTAAAATATTCGGTGGAGGAGCGACAGTTTCCATTTCTCTGGCGACCGTCAAATGAAGAGACTCTCCTCACCTGCTGTCAGCGTTCACCGAAGTGGCGATTAGAGGCCGAGAAGACTGACCGAGTGACCACTGCGGTGGCGCGGGCCAGGGCGAGCGCCCCGATTCGGCAGAGCAATCACGGGGTCCCCTGACAAAATGAGAACCGTTTTGGCCGTTTGACTGGAACACCCTTAACAAGTTTTATTGAGGGGTTGGGGGGCAGGGAAAGGGGGTTGAGGTGGGGGGCCACATGCCACTGTTACTGAAAACTGTGAGCAGGGACGGCGGTCGGCCAAAAGTGTGTGTGTGTGTGTGTGTGGGGAGATTATCTGAAACAAAATGGCCACCGTGCTGCCCCAGGTGGGTGCCACATATGGGCGGTGGCAGGGGCGGGGGAGGAGTCATCCCCCGTCGTGAAGTTCCATGAACGGCTGGCGCTGCAGAACCCCCAGCCCCTGATTATCAAATTATCCCGCCTCCCGCAGCACAGTGTCCCCAAAACTCCATGTTATTAGGTCATCAGTGTCTAGTACAGTGTGTACCTGTGGGTACCTTTTTCCCTCCCCAGTCTTTTTCAAACCCCCTGTCTGTACCTTTCTGTAACTTGACCTGTGCCTTCTCATTGTCAATAAGCCACCCTGGTGGACCACCACCCTGGGACCATCTCTGTCTCTCTCTCTCTCTCTGTCTTCCTCTCTGTCTGTCTCTCTGTCTCTGTTGCCGTGGTTACAGCAGTCTCATCGCCGCGGCGATGGGGTTGGCTGCAGGGCATGAAGTTGACTTTTTTTGTTTGCCCAACTGGTCAGTGTGGCTTGTGGGTTCTAAAAAAAAACATCCGGCCATTTTAAACGTTTTGCCTGCACACGTTACCTTTTCACAAATAAGACACGACCTGATTGGTTAACTGCCAACGTGGCTTCTAGGGTGGCAAATTTTACCGGCCGCGGTCAACACTTTGCCAGCGTTTGGCTGGTGGCTGGTGTTGATGTCACACCCTGGCAGGCCGACATCTTCATCATCACCTTCATCACGGTGGTGACGTGGTTCTTCTCCGTCCTCCCCGGGGTGGGGGTCTCGGTGGGGCAGTGAACGTGGTGGAGGCGCTGCAGGAGTTCTGGCAGATGAAACAGTCCCGGGGGGCGGACCTTCGAAACGGCGCGCTGGTGGTGTACGAGATGGTGCCCTCCAACAACCCCCCCTACGTCTGCTACGTCAGCCTGCCCGGGGGCAGCTGCTTCGGGAGCTTCCAGGTGAGCCCCGCCCCCCGGCCACGCCCCCTCAGCCATTTCACTGAGCACCTTACTTAACTTAACCAGGCAAGTGAACTGTTACCTTTTACCACTGAAAAGTGCAGAGCTCATTCATATTTTCATTTGTTTATTTCAAGGTGCTTAACTTAACTTAGCCTGGCAAGTGAACCGTTATTTTTTGCAGGTTAAAAGATCAGAGCTCATTAGTATTTTTAAGTCAAAGTCAGACTTTATTGTTCCATCTGAGGAAATTTGGTTTAAAAACAAGACGTATTCTAGCTTAGACGGCATCACACGACACAAGCACAAGATAAATTGCAAAAGATAAGTTGTTCAGGTCAGGCCAACTGGGTTTGGTGTTAATTGGGGTTGCTGTAAACAAGCATGCGTGTTCAGTCAACCTACCCTGTATAAATAAAGGTTAATAATAAAGACTAAAATAATTCATTAAAACAGAAAAAATCCAAACCTAACTGTTGAGGACCGAAGAGCAGCATTCTGGGTAAATAGGTCCCGTAAAGGGTCGTGGTTAACTTCTAGAGAGGTCTGTAGCAAAATGAGAGAGAGACAAAGAGAGAGAGAGAGGGGGTGAGAGAACGGGAGAGAGAGGGAGAGCGGGAGAGGGAGGGAGGGAGAGAGAGAGGATTCTAGGTATTTCTGGCACAAGCTTGGGTACACCAGGCTACCCGCAGCTTGTGAATGAGAGGAGAGATTTGGCTCACCGTACAAACCGCAAAAAAACAATTCTCTTTTGGGGGGGGGGATTTTTGCAGGTTTGGGATTGGTGGGTTAGGGAGACAGGGGGAGGGGTTCTTTATTTTGGCGCGTGGCTCCCTGGTGATGAATGCTTTTTCAGGGAGCAGACCCAGCTAGCGGCTGCTGGCTGCAGGAAGGCCTGAGCCCCCCCCCCACCCCCAAATCCTCCCCAATCACCCCCCCCCGTCCCCCAGGTTTGAGTCGGGGGGGGGGGTTGCGGTTATGTCTGGAAGTCATCGGGAAAGAGCGAGGGGGGAGACAGCCAGCAGGGGGGGGCAGGGGGTGGGGGGCGAGGGGCGAGGGAGGGGGGTACATACGGGGACCTGCTTTCAGCCAGTAGAGCTGGGATATCAAACTCCAGTCCTGCTGGGTTTACAGTGTCTGCAGCTCTGCTTTGCTGTTTCAGTTCAGTCACCAATGGCCAGTGTATCAATCAATCAGTCAGTCAATCAGACACTCAGTCAGTCAGTCAGTCAGTCAGTCGATCAGTCAATTAGTCAGTCAATCAGTTAGTCAGTCAGTCAGTCCGTCAATCAATAAATCATTCAGGTGATCAATCAGTCTGTCAGTCAGTAAATCAGTCAGTCAATCAATCAATCAATCAATCAATCAAAGTAGTGCCCAATCATGTGCTATGAAGGGCTGAGGGTACGCAGGTCTTCATTCCAACCAATCACTTCACCTGCTGATTTCACTAATTCCCTCCTCTCTGATGGAAGGTGTGTTAATTAGGGAAATGAACAGGTGAAGTGATTAGGCAGCACTGCAATATAGTCTAGCGTTTAAGGAACTGGTCTTGTGATGTTTTGGGTTTAAATCCCATGTGGGGAACTGTCATTGCACACTTGGACAAAGGGACTGAACCTGCATCAGCTGCTTTAGCAAAAAATATCCTGCAGTATGAATGGATTATAGTTAGCTCTGTGATAAGCGTAGGTGATGAGCTGGTTAATGTGATAATGGATATTATGGATTATGTAACAATGGATGTGCTAGATTATGTGATAATGGATATGCTAGATAATGTGATAATGGATAAGCTGGATAATGTGATAATGGATGCACTGGATAGTGTGATCATGGATAAGCTAGATAATGTGATAATGGATAAGCAGGATAATGTAATAGTGGATACACTGGATAGTGTGATAATGGATAAGCTAGATAATGTGATAATGGATAAGCAGGATAATGTGATAATGGATACGCTGGATAGTGGGATACTGGATAAGCTGGATAATTTGATAATGGATAAACAGGATAATGTGATAATGGATAAGTAGGATAATGTGATAATGGATACGCTGGATAATGTGATAATGGATAAGCCGTATAATGTGATAATGGATATGCTGGATATCATGATAATGGATAAGCTGGATAATGTGATGATGTAATAATGGATGTGCTAGATAATGTGATAATGGGCAAGCTGGATAATGTGATAATGGGCAAGCTGGATAATGTGATAATGGGCAAGCTGGATAATGTGATAATGCATGTGCTGGATAATGTGATAATGCATGTGCTAGATAATGTGATAATGGATATGCTGGATATCATGATAATGGATAAGCTGGATAATGTGATGATGCAATAATGGATGTGCTAGATAATGTGATAATGGGCAAGCTGGATACTGTGATAATGCATGTGCTGGATAATGTGATAATGCATGTGCTGGATAATGTGATAATGGGCAAGCTGGATAATGTGATAATGGGCAAGCTGGATAATGTGATAATGCATGTGCTGGATAATGTGATAATGGGCAAGCTGGATAATGTGATAATGCATGTGCTGGATAATGTGATAATGGGCAAGCTGGATAATGTGTTAATGCATGTGCTGGATAATGTGATAATGGATATGCTGTTGCATTCCTGTTGGCTGTTTACGGGGTCTGTGTTGCTTGTTATGTTTACATTTTATCCATTTAACAGACATCCTTGTCCAGAGAGCCCTTTCACATGCGAACCGCTGGATTTTTTTACTGAAGCAATTTAGGTGAAGTACCTTAATCAAGGGTACAATGGCAATGCCCCAACTGGGAATCAAACCTGCAAGCCCAATTCCCTAACCGTGCTGCACTGCAGTGCTACACTGCTTCCCTCTTAGATGGAAAAGGTCTGTGCAGCTGGGCTGTCCCGTGGGACGATATGAATAAATGTCTGGGCCCCCGGTCACCCTTTCCAAATCCGTCATTATTTGGTTGCTAGGCTGCGTCCCTCAGTGGTGCAGTGCATACGGAACAAATCAGCAATCTTCTGCATCCTGTCTTCCTTCCAGAAAGACCAAAGAAAGAGGATGAAATAGCACACAGAGCAAAGAATCTCCTGTTTCCTTCACATGTTGAAAGGACATTTTTTCCACCGTGCTTTCCAGAAAGCCACCCCTTCTGTGTTACACTTCAGATCGAGGTGTGTGTGAGTGTGAGTGTGTCTGGGTGAGGGTGTGTGTGTGTGCACATGTGTGTGTGTTTGTGTGCGAGTGTGTGTGTGCACGTGTATGTGTGTGTGTGTGTGTGTGTGTGTGTGTGTTTGTGTGCGAGTGTGTGTGTGTGTGTGTGTGTGTGTTTGGTGCAGAAGTGAATACCTGAATGACCCAGAGCCTGGCTGCTTTAAACACAACGTCCTGGGACGCTTCCGACAGGGTGTTGGATGGGATTGGGTTTATTCCAGTGCCATCATGAGAAGTGTAGTTTTTATGATGTAAAACAAAGTACCTCTTTGAATGGAATCTGAACATCTTCCTGGCAGTTTTCCTGTGTTGACCACTGTGTGTATATTTCTGTGTATGCGTGTGTGTATGTGTGTGTGTGTGTGTGTGAGTGTGAAAGATAGATTTTAGTGTGTATGTGTTTGTGTTTTCTTCGTTTCCATGTAGTCCTCACTTTTTTGGAACCAAGTACTTTTGTAAAGAAAAGATGTAAAAATAAATAGATTATTTTCATAATAGCTTGAATTGGCATGACACGCTGAGCGCACTGCGGTTGTAAATTCATATGGTGGCTCTTCTGTTTGTGATTAGAGTTCAAATGGAAGAGACGGGTCTGCCAACAACCTCATCCCCCCCCCCCCCCCCAAAAAAAAATTAAACATAACAAAACAGCGTTTTTTTTTCTCATCTACTGTGTGTTCACAAGGAATGGTTTTTATGATCGAATGTGGTTGTCACATCATGAGAGGCAAGGGCAATTCCACACTTATAATTGGCTGAATGAAGAGCCGCCGCACTCTAATTGGCTGAATAAAGACCCGCCCCTCTCCTCCTCAGCCTATGAGATGAGAGCATTCTGGTAGGAAACGTGTAAGTGCAGTCAAGGTTGAGCGTGCGAGGCCTAAAAGAAAAGGCCTTCAAATACTTTCAGTGGTTTCAATGTGGAAATGCAGTGATAAATTTTTAACCAAAAATTATGAACACAGTCCATTATTATTTTTATTGTTGTTGCTATAGTTACTGGGAGCTTTGTGGTTGGGGTGTGTCTATCTCCTTCACTGTAAAATGCTTTGTTATTGTTGTATTCTGTTGTTGTTGTGATTATTGTAATAAGCTAGATGTGAAAAGGTACGATTGTAGTATTGAGTTTGGTGAGAGACGGGATCATTGTTTTGGGGGGAGGGGGTTGTTTCCTGCGCCACTGTCCTTGTCTGATGGGACGTCCCCCTTTTTGTTCGGCGCAGTTCTGCCCCACAAAGGCAGAGGCGAGGCGGAGCGCGGCCAAAATCGCCCTGATGAACTCGGTCTTCAACGAGCACCCGTCCCGCCGCATCACCGACGAGTTCATCGAGAAGAGCGTGAGCGAGGCGCTGGCCTCCTTCAACGTGAGCTCTCCGCCTCCTCCTCTTCCTCCTCTTCCTCCTCTTCGCAGCTTCTCACTGGCTCTATAACCTGATGATGAAAGTGATGGTGAAGGTGGTGATGATGGTGATGATGATGATGATGATAGTGGTGGTAGTGGTGATGATGAGGATGAAAGTGGTGATGATATTTATGATGATGATAATGATGATAGTGGTGGTAGTGGTGATGATGATATTGATGATGATGATGATGATGGTGGTGGTAGTGGTGATGATGATGATAATGATGATGGTGGTAGTGGTGATGAGGATGATAGTGGTGATGATATTGATGATGATGATGATAGTGGTGGTAGTGGTGATGATGATGATGATGAGGATGAAAGTGGTGATGATGTTTATGATGATGAGCTCATGAATGTTCTTCAGGGGAACAGAGAGGAGGCGGATAACCCTAGCACAGGGATCGGGGCATTCCGCTTCATGCTGGAGTCCAATAAGGGGAAATCCATGCTGGAGTTTCAGGTACTGCCCCCACACTATCCCAACACCAGACATCCCTGCCCCACACCGTCCCGACACCGGACCTCCCTGCCCCACACCGTCCCGACACCGGACATCCCTGCCCCACACCGTCCCAACACCAGACCTCCCTGCCCCACACTGTCCCAACACCAGACCTCCCTGCCCCACACCGTCCTGACACCAGACCTCCCTGCACCACACCGTCCCGACACCGGACATCCCTGCCCCACACTATCCCAACACCAGACCTCCCTGCACCACACCGTCCCAACACCAGACATCCCTGCCCCACACCGTCCTGACACCGGACATCCCTGCCCCACACTGTCCCAACACCAGACCTCCCTGCCCCACATCGTCCCAACACCAGACCTCCCTGCCCCACACTATCCCTACACCAGACATCCCTGCCCCACACCGTCCCGACACCGGACATCCCTGCACCACACCGTCCTGACACCGGACATCCCTGCCCCACACTGTCCCAACACCAGACCTCCCTGCACCACACCGTCCCGACACCAGACCTCCCTGCACCACACCGTCCCAACATCAGACCTCCCTGCCCCACACCGTCCCAACACCAGACCTCCCTGCCCCACACCGTCCCAACACCAGACCTCCCTGCCCCACATCGTCCCAACACCAGACCTCCCTGCCCCACACTATCCCTACACCAGACATCCCTGCCCCACACCGTCCCGACACCGGACCTCCCTGCACCACACCGTCCTGACACCAGACATCCCTGCCCCACACCGTCCTGACACCAGACATCCCTGCCCCACACCGTCCCGACACCAGACATCCCTGCCCCACACTGTCCCAACACCAGACCTCCCTGCCCCACATCGTCCCAACACCAGACCTCCCTGCCCCACACCGTCCCAACACCGGACATCCCTGCCCCACACCGTCCCGATGCCGGACATCTCGTTCAGGAACGAGCCTGGTTTCTGATTGGCTGCCTCTTTTAGGAGCTGATGACGGTCTTCCAGCTGCTGCACTGGAACGGCAGCCTGAAGGCGATGAGGGAACGCCAGTGCTCCCGCCAGGTGAGGCCCCGCCACACAGGTACCGCGGTCGGCCTGCCGCGCACCTCCGCCGTTCAGCTCGTCGCTGAAGACACAGTCCGCGGGAGCCTGATCCTGCACCTGCTCTCCCGCAAAACACGTGGGCGCTGATCTGAGACCAGTTCGGCCTTTCGAGCTTGTGACGGTCACGGCTGGGAGGCGGTCGAGGGACAGCTGATCCCACATCAGCACTCTGAGGTGCTTTATGAAAACAGGCCCCGATCAACAGTCGGTTTTTGGGCTTCTAGCTTTTCAGCTCTAAAAAATTTGACAGGAAGGCAGGAGCATGCAAAAGGGCGGTGAAGTATCCTTTGACCGTCCAAAAAATGGTTTGATCTCAGGCATTGCCGGGCCACTTGAGGACAGCGTTGATGGTTAGGTGGCCCCTCCCTGCCGGCCTCTAGCTGTACCCCCGGCCGGCAGAACGGCCATATTGGGGGACGGGTGACGCTGATCCAGGAAATAGCAGAAGTCTGGATTAATGAATCATGGGAGGGGTTGGCTGCATTTCAAAATCGGGAAATAAACCCTGAACTGAAAACCCTGTTCCATAGCCAGTGGAAAAGCTAATGTTCCCACCCTAAATGAGTCTTTTCAGAAGAGTCTGTTTTATGATTTCCATTGATCCAATATAGTGAATTAATTTACTGGGTTATTGTATATACTATATGCTGAGAATTATCTTTTTTTTTGGACTAAGTGACTCCCAGAAATCTGCCAAAATAGTCCTTCCTATTATTTCTGGATGAAAAATATAACTTATTTGGCTAAAATGGATCATATTTAATTTGAACTGGTTGAGGTTTAAAAAAGAAATACTGTAGAAGATCTGCTAGGGCTGGATGAGAAGTGTTGTTGCTGTGTTGCGGGAATATGTTAGTCATGATTTGTTGCCATGGTGAGGGAACGTGCCAGTCATGAGTTTGGTTGTGCACTCTCAGGAAGGATGCCCTAATATCCAACACACTTTTTGTGTCACTACTTTTGCGATACTTTCAACACGTTTTGTGTCCAGGTTACAAGTTTTGTGTTACAAATGTGCAATGTATGCGCTACTGAGGGAGCCTTTTTTTTAAAATTTTTAACACTTGTGTTTTGAGAGTGTTTTTAGGCGTGAGCTGTTTCAGATGAGAGCCGCGCTTGAAGCGCAGAGAAGCCTTCGTTACCCGCCCCTCCTTTCACGACCGCGAAGAATTATCGCGCTCGGCGCGAGGCTAGCAGCAGCATTCTGTAAACGTACCGGAATATCTTTTGCCGTAACTATGGACTGAAGCACGTACGGCTTGTGATGCAACCGTGTATAATAAGGAAATCACAGGATCGTCTGGAGCTCGGCGTGGGATTCGATACAGCGTCAAGCTTTTTATTTTGAACGCCACATGATGGTTTCAAGATTTTTTTTTCCCCCAGCTGGTCGAAAAGTTCAGCCTGGTGTTTACTGGTGTGTGCTTGTTCGCTCCGCGTCTGCATGGCACCGCGTCCAAAAGCTTTTTTTTTCAATCGACACGTGACGGAATGCAGAATGCGAGTCAACATACGTGACTGTTTAGTTTTGACTTCATAACTTGACAATTTTGGTCAGGCGTTTTGGGTGGATGCCCAAATTGGACTAAGCACCCGATCATTCACAGGAATTGTATATCTAAGGAGAGGACAGTGTTTTTTTCTTTTCTTGCTATTTTCTTTGCCAGAACAGACAGGTTCAGCCTCGGTTTGGAGATCTTTTTCTCTCTGTTTTTTTTCAGTTGTTTGTTTTAGTTTTGATGTTATGTTGTTTTGCAGAACTGTCAGAGAGCTGTCATTAACACCCAGTCTGATTAGCTACTTGCTTTCATGTGGCCGAGTTAGCTTCCATCTGTAATTGGTTGGGGAGGGCTGGCAGCCCAATCAGAGCCCTCTGGGGTAGAGGGGGGAGGAGCTTAGAACTTTACATTCTGCGGTCCCCAGAATGCCCCAACATAGACACACAGACCTAATTCCGTCACCTGGGTTCGAAGTTTGTTTCTTTTTTAGCTTCTCGTTCAAAACCTCCGTTGGGCTGAGAAGGAAAATGACACCCTTGTCTCATGGTAGAGCGGCAATGCAAATCAGGAAAACACTTCACACTAGATCCGGTTATAAGGGTCTTTATTTCTGCAGATAGAGTTTTCCTGCTGACTGAGACACCACCATACTAAAAAAAAAAAAGTATGATTTACAGTGATCCTTTGTACCCTGTAAGAGAGGCTGTGCGACTGTGTGTGTGTCAGTACCAAGGACAATCGTCTCGTAATGTAAAAAAAAAAGAAAGTAAAACTACATTTCCCACCATTCAGCTGCAACCGCCCTTCTGCTTTTTGCTGACGGCCTGTAGGATTTGAGCATTGGGCCCTGGCCTGTGATATATTCGTGTCTGACTCACACTGTCACTCAGTCGTCCCTCGTCGTATTGAAGATAACAAGTAATGGTTACTAGGACGGGATGCATTGTTTTATATAACCTGTAATACTAAAATATATTGACATCTTGGATGCAAATGCCCTGCGATAGATTGGCGGCCTGACCAGGGTGTATTCCTGCCTCTCGCCCAATGCATGCTGGGATAGGCTCCACCACCCCCCGCAATCCTGCCCAGGATAAGCGGGTATAAATAATGGATGGATGGATGCAAACATGTTAACCCTTCACTTGAAAACTGCTGTAGTCATCAGGCTCTGTGAAATGCTGAAAGTCGACTTAAGTGGTGCAACACAAATGCTTGATTGTTTCGTTTTTATTTCTTTTCTTTTTTTTCTCGAATCAGGAAGTCCTGGCTCACTACTCGCACCGGGCGCTGGACGACGACATGCGCACCCAGATGGCGGCCGATTGGGTGAACCGGGAGCAGGGCGTGGCCGGGACCATCTCGCGGGAGCTGGCGGCGACCGAGCGGGAGCTGGAGCAGGCCAGGATGGCGGGAAGGGAGCTCCGCTTCCACAAGGAGAAGAAGGACATCCTGATGCTGGCCGTGGGGCAGCTGGGGAACGCCAACGCCGCCACCCTGCCCTCCAGCTGCTAGGCCCGCGGTGGGGGTGGGGGTGGGGGGCGGAGCTAAGGGAGGGTGGGCAGCGGCTGTGGGAGGAGCCTCGCACTGGCTCCGCCCTCAATTCACGATTGTACGGGACATCGCTGCAGCGATTAAGCCGATCCACAACACCAGAGGTCATGCTTAAAAAAACGACCGTCACAGGGTTCGCTAGTGTCTGAAAACCTAAAGAAAAAAGAACAAAAATGTATGTGTTATTTTGCTTCTTTAAAAAATGAAAAAAAAAAGAATTCTGACCTTTCAGATCCACTGACTGTACGTCTTTTTGGGTTCTATGGAGGTTCCCGCCTGTGTGGAAAATGGGCTGATGGGAAGGCGTGTAAAAGCTTATCTCAAATGCTGTATCTCTCAAATGCTGTGTTCTGTCTCAGAATTAAATGCCTGCCTTAGATCTAAAGGGATCCAGACTTAACCGCACCAAACTCAGGTGGGCGTCACAGAGACTAGCCACGCCCCCTTTTTTTTCTCTCAGCAGGGTACAGGAAGTGCTGTGTTAATTCGGGTGGAATTAATGCAGCTCAATGCCTTTCATTTTTTTTAAAACACCCACCAGGAACCTCCAGCAGGTCTGACTGCCTGCCTGCCTCTGCATTTTCCTGCCCCCCCTCCCTACCCCCCTCCCCCCCCCCCCCACCCCCCCCCCCAGGAACTGCCAGCCACAAATCTAATGAAATCCATTCATAAAAATGTACCGCCGGCAAAAGAACAGTTGACGTATTTTCCAAATGAGGCCTCAATCTGGCACACAACTGGAAAGAGCAAAAAGACAAAAAGAGAGCCCCCCCCCCGCCCCCCCACCCCCACTCACCACAAAATCCCACCTCCAAGTCCTGTATTCACAGGGCCTTTAGGGCTCAACCAAATAAAAACAAGACAAAAGAACACTAATCTCCCCCTGAAGCAGGAACTTGCAGCCTTTTGTAAGATGTTTTCAACCAGTCGAGTATAATCGCTATGAAACTTTTTAAAAAATAAATAAATAAAATAAAAAAACGTTCCGGCAGCCTCATGGAAAGGTATTGTGTGTAAAAATGTAAAATCCAAAATTCAAGGGGTATATCTTGCATATGTATTGAACTGTACTCCATACATGTGAAATATGTCATAGCCCTTATGATAAACTTATATTAGGAAAATGCTTCAGTTATTGCCTTTTTATATCTGTAGGAGTAGGTGTTGTATATTGCACAACTGCACCATTGCAATGTACAGGACATATGTAAGTTTACAATGTACAATGTATGTACTTTTAATGCATAATTTAGTATTATGTCTATATGCATAACATTGTATATGTGAAAGTGGCAATCCATATATTTTGTAGTTATATGCATTGTGCATAGATATGTATTTGGATAATATTCCTCATGTTTTGGATCTTGTATTCAAATGGGCCGTGTGTTGGAATGTACTTTTTCTTTGTGAAGGAACATTTGACTGGTTTCTGGGATTTTATTTTCAGAGAATCATTTTGTCAACCGATAACCAATGTGACTTTCAAAATGGTTTTAATCTTTACTATCTCCTCTCTCTCTCTCTCCATTTGTCTTTCGCTCTATCTTTCTATTATTTGACTTTGAAAACATGATGCGTTAACAGAATTACAAAACGGTATGACTATGAAATTAATTGTAACTGTTTAAGGGTTGGGATAAGGATGGAAGCTGCCTTGGTATGCTTCTGCAACTGTTATTACCAAGCCCAGTTCATGAGGCCAGACAATGAATGGATGGATGTCATCCTATTGTCTCTATACCATGTGATACAAAGAAAACGGATGGATGGATGTCATCCTGATGTCTCTATGCCATGTGATACAAAGAAAATGGATGGATGGATGTCATCCTGTTGTCTCTGTACCATGTGATTCAAAGAAAATGGATGGATGGATGGATGTCATTCTGCTCTCTCTGTGCCATGTGATACAAAAAGCCATATTGACAAAGTGCAATCAGTAGTGTAGTTTTAGCCTGGGAGAGTACAGCCTGGTATCAGGCTCTTTTTTTACACACATGTATGATTTTGTAATTGCTATCTTTATTATGATTAGTATGTTATGTTAAGTGTATAATTATGACAATGTACTTACTATGTACTTAATATTTTTATTTCAGTACCTTTTTAATGCATTCCCCTGGTCCGACACATGAAAGGTTTTTTGGTGCGCAGTTTTTTAGCACTTGAGTTTTCGTAGGAAATACTCTTTTTACGATTCAAAATACACGTTTTTCAGTTGTGCAGCATGCTTTTATAAGCCGCACACCTTAATCGTTTGTACAAACACAGTTTGTCATCAGGTTCTTTTATCCCCAAAATAATGATTTATGAACTAACAATCCATGCTTAACTGAGTAAAATGCATTTTTATGAAAGTTCTACAGTATATACCGCGGAATGTTTTTTTGTTTTGTTTTTGTTTTATACATTTGTTATATGTATTTTCTATGACCGATTTTTAAGTATTACTTTTTTTTTTTACTCAACATAGGTTTGTATTTCAATTTTTAAAAAATGAAAATAAAACGGTGAAAAGGTTTGTGGAGTTGTGGTTTCCTTTGGCTATGGGACACTATGTATATGTATGGCTATGTATATGATCTTCTTTACTTTCCGTAACAAACCCCTTGTTGGGTTTTATGCCATATGATAGGAACACATATTTTTAATATAATATCAGTCCTGGTGAAATGCAGCCATACATAGGGTGCATGGGACCTAGGTCTCTGTGTATCAGGGTTCTCCAAAATGCCATGCAGAAGTGTCTCTTTCTGTTAAAACCAGGTCAATGCCTCAATCAGCGCACTTGGCTACTATTGGGCATACAAGTTGTATACAACTTGGATATGTAATCAATCAGTCATCTTTATTGTCCCCTTTGGGAAATCCGGTTTGCAGCCAGGTACAAATACAACACCAATGATTCACACTCACCGTAAATGAAACAATGCAATAAATATGACCATTTAAAACTATACCTAAGACCAATGTACCTAAAAGACATATAAAACAAATGTCAGAGACACAATAATAAAAGAGTAGGCAAGTGTGGACGTAGCTTATGTGTTTATAGGAATAGATGAAATACAGTAGAAAAAAATTCAAATTTTTTGATCTACACATCTTAAAGAGATATTTCAGGTTGAACTTTGATTGGGCATGGTGACAAACATTGATTATTTCTGCACATTTCAGAAGGGTGTTGCTAAACTGTTTGCAGTATCTAGAAAAAAATGGTAAATATTTGTACTTGAAACACTATCAGATTATCTTGATGCAGAAATTTCTAAATATATATTCATATAAAATATTCAGCCACAAACGCCTGGTTACGTTTGAGTGACGGGCCGAGTCATTGAGATGTCGTAGCCCTCCGGGGCTGTCTGTGGCAGTATAGCACGGTGTTAGCACATTTATTTAGATTCCGATAGGCCTATTTCACAAGATGGCGACCAAAACCGGACGTAGGGATACTTTGTTTTCGGTTACCGTTGCTACGGACGCAAGTCCATTTCTGACAGCGAAAAATTGAGCCTAAACAGCGACGTGTGTTCTCACAGTCCCTGATAGCTCTGCCAAAGTTCACTGTCCGATGTTATCCGCATTGTCGAAGCATTGCCAGTGAACGTTAAGCGGTCTAAACTGGACAAGGGCTATAAATTCTTTTTTGAGAAGTTTATATTCGGTTATGAAGGTAAGTATAACGTTAGCTCTGGTTCACAAGAAAGCTAAATAGCTAGCTTGCTAACCACATCAAGTTAGCCGATTAAAGAGATGTTTCACTTCGACATAACAAATTCTTTTCTGGAGGCGACTCCATTGTGTTTTCGTAGCGTGAAGCAACATCTGCTGTCCGTTAACAGCGTCTCTGTTCCTCTTGGTTGTCCCGAAAATGAATGAATAGGGAGCCTGACAACTGTGAGGAAAAGCGATTCTGTTAACATTGACGGTCAACAGGGGAGGCAAATGCTATGTAAGTACAATGTTAGGCTCCACAAAATTACTTGTTATTATACCGAAGTGAAATATCTCTGAACTAAGTTTTGTACTACCGTTACTATTTTGTGACATGTTGTTTGTGCTGTACTTGTTCTAATAAAGATTTATATTGATTGTCAGATCGCCTGTGTAATGGTGTTCAGTTCACTACCGAGCTGTTTGTTGTCATCGCTGATAAAAACTACCCACACATTTTTAAATCAGCTGATATATCTTAAGTAGGCTTGTCGCGATGTCCGTCAATACATTTTGTAATTACAATTAACAACTAAAATAAACGTGCATCTGCAGTTTCAACATTGAATATCCAAATATGTGCTTGCTAACAAGCTATCTGTCTAAAATGCAATTTGCTAATCATAACATAACATATAGCTCGCTAACTGATTTTATGACATTCCAAGTTCCAGCGCACACCAAACTACGGAGGAAGAGGTCTGCATGCTATTTCGCCGAGGCTCTCAACCAGGCGTACGTTTCCCTGCTCCTGTTTACAACCTGAGGCACTTCTCCAAAGCGCGCAAAGAGTACAGATGAGCTGCTTAAACTCTGAATAACTCGCGATGTCGGTGTTTGAGGTGCTTGGCTAAGTTAGCTAGCTAGATGCGTTTCCTCTTTCAGTTTGAAATGAGCAATGACAGTGTTTCCAAACGCGTTTTTGACAATGTTGTCTTGATTATATAACCAATTTCTGAATATATAAATTCAATTCTGGATATATAAGTACAATTCCCGAATATATAAATTCAATTTCCGAATATATAACTTCAATTCTGGATATATAAGTACAATTCCCGAATATATATAAATTCAATTTCCGAATATATAACTTCAATTCTGAATATATAAATTACAATTCTGAATATATAAATTCAATTCTGGATATATAAGTACAATTCCCGAATATATAAATTCAATTTCCGAATATATAACTTCAATTCTGGATATATAAGTACAATTCCCGAATATATATAAATTCAATTTCCGAATATATAACTTCAATTCTGAATATATAAATTACAATTCTGAATATATAAATTCAATTCTGGATATATAAGTACAATTCCCGAATATATAAATTCAATTTCCGAATATATAACTTCAATTCTGGATATATAAGTACAATTCCCGAATATATATAAATTCAATTTCCGAATATATAACTTCAATTCTGAATATATAAATTACAATTCTGAATATATAAATTCAATTCTGGATATATAAGTACAATTCCCGAATATATAAATTCAATTTCCGAATATATAACTTCAATTCTGGATATATAAGTACAATTCCCGAATATATATAAATTCAATTTCCGAATATATAACTTCAATTCTGAATATATAAATTACAATTCTGAATATATAAATTCAATTCTGGATATATAAGTACAATTCCCGAATATATAAATTCAATTTCCGAATATATAACTTCAATTCTGAATATATAAATTACAATTCTGAATATATATATAACTCGGTTTATAATCAGGCATATCACAAGACAGCCGTTTTTACTTTTTGAATAATTTCTTTTTTTTTCTTCATGGGCTACTGAGTGAGAAAAACAAGTTTAACATTAGCATCAGTAAAATTTGACTACAATCAAGGATAAGCAAACAAAAATGTTAAATAATTAAAATTTGAATGAGGCAATAATTCGGACTTCATTAAGGGGTCCTTATTTTCTTGGTATTAGGACCTTTCAAGTAGGGGCACCAAATTTCACAGGGAATGGCCCAAAGAGCTAGAGAAATAGAAAATAATCTCTTAACCAGCGAGAGTTTCATAGAAACCCTTGCTGCAGCATGCGACAGAATACCGTGTTATGGCTCAATGGCAAGCTCCAGCGCACACCAAACTACGGAGGAAGAGGTCTGCACGCTATTTCGCCGAGGCTCTCAACCAGGCGAACGTTTCCCTGCTCCTGTTTACAACCTGAGGCAATTCTCCAAACCGCGCAAAGAGTACAAAGTACAAATCAAAATCAAACAGGCCTAGTGATTGTAACAGTTCTAGTTTTTTCCATTTTCGTACCGCACTCTAGTCTGAGTTGGCCTGCTTGAGAACGGCTAAAAACAGGTAAAGATGGCTAGCGGCAGTGCGCCTGCCATGACAGTTCCACCAAACATAGGCCCTACCACTCTTTGAGAAACAAAAAAATTATAATTCATGTGTATGAATAGTTTGCCCTTGGTTATATAATCAAGACAACATTGTCAAAAACGCGTTTGGAAACACTCATTGCTCATTTCAAACTGAATGAGGAAACGCATCTAGCTAGCTAACTTAGCCAAGCACCTCAAACACCGACATCGCGAGTTATTCAGAGTTTAAGCAGCTCATCTGTACTCTTTGCGCGGTTTGGAGAAGTGTCTCAGGTTGTAAACAGGAGCAGGGAAACGTTCGCCTGGTTGAGAGCCTCGGCGAAATAGCATGCAGACCTCTTCCTCCGTAGTTTGGTGTGCGCTGGAACTTGGAATGTCATAAAATCAGTTAGCGAGCTATATGTTATGTTATGATTAGCAAATTACGTTTTAGCCAGCTAGCTTGTTAGCAAGCACATATTTGGATATTCAATGTTGAAACTGCAGATGCACGTTTATTTTAGTTGTTAATTGTAATTACAAAATGTATTGACGGACATCGCGACAAGCCTACTTAAGATATATCAGCTGATTTAAAAATGTGTGGGTAGTTTTTATCAGCGATGAAAACAAACAGCTCGGTAGTGAACTGAACACATTACACAGGCGATCTGACAAGCAATATAAATCTTTATTAGAACAAGTACAGCACAAACAACATGTCACAAAATAGTAACGGTAGTACAAAACTTAGTTCAGAGATATTTCACTTCGGTATAATAACAAGTAATTTTGTGGAGCCTAACATTGTACTTACATAGCATTTGCCTCCCCTGTTGACCGTCAATGTTAACAGAATCGCTTTTCCTCACAGTTGTCAGGCTCCCTATTCATTCATTTTCGGGACAACCAAGAGGAACAGAGACGCTGTTAACGGACAGCAGATGTTGCTTCACGCTACGAAAACACAATGGAGTCGCCTCTAGAAAAGAATTTGTTATGTCGAAGTGAAACATCTCTTTAATCGGCTAACTTGATGTGGTTAGCAAGCTAGCTATTTAGCTTTCTGGTGAACCAGAGCTAACGTTATACTTACCTTCATAACCGAATATAAACTTCTCAAAAAAGAATTTATAGCCCTTGTCCAGTTTAGACCGCTTAACGTTCACTGGCAATGCTTCGACAATGCGGATAACATCGGACAGTGAACGTTGGCAGAGCTATCAGGGACTGTGAGAACACACGTCGCTGTTTAGGCTCAATTTTTCGCTGTCAGAAATGGACTTGCGTCCGTAGCAACGGTAACCGGAAACAAAGTATCCCTACATCCGGTTTTGGTCGCCATCTTGTGAAATAGGCCTATAGAAAAAGAAATGCTTCTACAATATCCCATAATTCCTCGAATTTCTACGCAAACCAGCGAACCAACAACACAAGGCGGACATCATGGCGGACGTACTGGACCTACACGAAGCGGGAGGCGAGGATTTTCCTATGGATGAGGATGGTGATGGTAAACTTTAATATGGGTGTTACTGATCGTGGTGGTGGGATTCCGTTGATTTGCTTTGCTATGCCCTGCGCCGTTTTGAACCGTTCTGTTTGTCTTTGTAAAGCACGTTCTTTGGCCTGTAAATGGAAGCTATGCTAACCCATCCTAGCTAGCCTATCTGATGTGACTCACTTGTTATGAATGGAACGTCATTATCAAAGCAAAGTTCTGTGTATCAAACGTTAGTATGGATGTTATATTTGTGGCGTTTACTGGTAAAGTTTATAAATATGGGTAGTTATTCCAAACTCGTTAAATTCTGCCATGCTAGCTCGTTAGCTCAGTGTCTGGAAAGCACCGGTAGCTTGCTAGTCATGTAGCCCAGCAAACTATCGTTAGTCCAATTTTCCATTCGTCGAATGTTCGTTTTAAATAACGTTAGCCTGTGTGCATAATAAAAGTTTGCTAGCCTATTGAGCTGATGGTTTAGATAACAGCAAGTCTTTTGATGTTGAGAGTTTGAGCGTCGTCATACGCGTAGACCGATGGCAAACTTGCCTTGCTAACTTTAACCAACAGGTTTGCCATTGTTAGCTTGTGGCTAACGTTTCACTCTTTAACGTCCCCTTTTTTTAACTCTGCTCTCTGTCTTGCAGAGAGCATCCACAAATTGAAAGAAAAGGCAAAGCGAAGAAAGGGACGAGGATTTGGATCGGGTAAGTCTGAATTTTGTTCGCACCCACTGACTGTAGACTGACAGACTAACTGACTGAAGTAATTTAACGTTTTTGGTGGGCTTTTCCCTAGACGACGCGGCCCGGTCACGAGTGCGTGAGGATTACGACACAGTAGAACAGGACGGCGATGAGCCTGGGCCACAGCGATGTGAGTATCAACGGTTTCGGCTGATATACTGTATATAATGTCTTGATGTGATGTATTGCCTGAAACTCGTCCACATATCACAGCAGCAAGGAAAGTAATTGTTGCATTAAGGAGAGCAGTCACTGGGAATTAAACGAGAGTGTAAATGAGAATTGGAAACCTGGACGATGGATGGATTCCTACAGCCTAGCTTCCTGTTTTCTCATTTTCTGTTGTTATGGCAGCGGTGGAGGGCTGGATCCTCTTTGTGACCGGGGTGCACGAGGAGGCCACTGAAGAGGACATCCATGACAAATTTGCAGAGTTCGGGGAGATCAAGAACCTGCACCTGAACCTGGACCGGAGAACAGGCTACCTGAAGGTCAGACCCCCACCCCCCCACATCTGAATGACAGGACCCTATCGGTCATGAGCACAGCTGGAAGGTCCAGGGGTGAGAAAGTAGGAGTCCTGCCATGTGTGTCTCCCACCCACGAACTCAGCCAGCTTATTTCACAGATGAGTTGAGCTGAAGAATTCTGCTAATTAGCAAACCCAGGTAATTGGGACAAAATACTGGGGAGGACTTTCACTTTCTGTACCTGGATTTCCCACCTCTGATCATAAAACCATTTAAATAATCCCTGCTGCAGTTGTGCCGACTGACTTTGTGGTTCAGGTGCGTAATGAGAATGAATAAAGAAGACTGTAAATAATCTTGTCGCTTAATGGAGATGGAAATACATGGTGTTTCCTCCAGGCAAGTTTTCCTGCTGGCTTGTACTGGTTTGCTCCAGTTTGTTCTGGTTCTGGCCGGTTTGTGCTGAGCGTGTTATGTCTTCTCAGGGATACGCACTGGTGGAGTACGAGACCTACAAGGAGGCCCAGGCGGCCATGGAGGGGCTGAATGGACAGGACATGATGGGGCAGCCAATCAGCGTGGACTGGGGCTTCGTTAGGGGCCCGCCCAAGAGCAAGAGGAGGTGAGCGCCGTGACCTACGACCCCTTTCCCCCGAGACGTGGACCAACCGCGGCTTCCCATTGGTGAAGAAGCCGTGATTGGTGAAGCCTTGGGGAATGGTCACTATTTTTGTGTGTCCGGAAAAAGGTCCTGCATGCAGTCTTGCATAATATGTGTTTTGAGTCCTAAACTCTATAAATGTTGTGTCTGAGGTGATCTTCAAGCTATTTCTTCTGTCAGGATGGGACTGTTCTTCCAGACAGTGCTGGTTTGTTGTAAAATTGACTTTTTTTTTTAGCAGATTATCTTAAGATTTATGATCTCCAAAAGTGTGTGCAGTTCTGCTTTTTGCCCCTGATGCGTTCATGTTCTGAAATGCTGCTGAACTGCATGCAGTGTTGAAATGTTTTGTTTGAACGGTTGCCGTTTTCATGTGCGTTTTTCTCCCATGACTAGGGGTGGGCGGAGACGCAGCAGAAGCCCTGACAGGAGGCGGCGCTGATTCCCGCCATCCGCTCTGCTATTGGCCGAAACAGTGTCGCTGAACCCTTCCTCATCCAATCGGAGAGAGCGACACAACCAATTTTGCATTTTTAAGTCGATGATTGTGAATTCACCACTTAACGGTGAAATGGGGCGTTTTCATGCCTTTCATTTTTTTTTCTTTATTGTTTTTCTAGATCTTACCGATATGTAGCATGTCATACACCTTTTTTTAATGTTCCATTTCTAAAGCGGATATACCGTGCTTCGTGTACCTAGCAGAGCTGTGTGAGTACCTCGTCCTCTATACTCAATACTGAAGAGCAGTATATAAGTATATATCACAGTGGGTCTAACTGGTGTGTGTGCTGTATGCCATCTTTCCTCAAACCAACATGACAGTAGTTTGTTTAGGACCAAAGCGACAAGTACCTGAATTTATCCAAAAAGAAAAACAAGTCAGCTTTTGTATGAGAAAAACAATGGGGGGAAGTGTAGGATTTGTAGTTCCTTTGTTTATTCCCATTTGTAGGCCACTTGTTTAACGGTGGCTGTTTCTGTGTAACTTAGCTGAATTTTGTTTTGAGGCTGAACTTTTTTTTTTTTGGCAAGTCTGTAAGTTCTGTAAGTGTAAGTAAATGGTTTTGTTTAACTTTTGACATGCTGAATTAAATGTCCATGAAATCCACAAGCGTCCTTTGTCTTTGCAGCTGCTGTTTATGTCCTTCGGCGTAATGTATTCCGCCCGCGTTTTTGCATCGCAGAAATCATAAGACCTTGAAGGAGCGATGACTGAAAATGGTGATGCCATTGACTTTATCCCCTTGTCACAACAAAATGATGTGTATTGATTTTTATGGCAGTGCATCCAATAATTTCATATGTGAAAGAGAAAGAGGTCATTGACCTTTCCCTGGGGCTGCACTGGGGTTGTTTCTGCTCATATTCTTTAACCTTTTGGGGTGTAGGTTTTTTGGAATGTTTTTCCAGATTTTTATGTCAAGTGTTCTGCTTTCTGTTACCAGTAGTGATTGTTACATCAGCATTAGAATATTCAGTTACAGAACATTCTAATCACGTATTTGTGATCTCACACATTTGTGTTAATGGGTGCTGGAGGCAAAAGTATTGCTTTTTATATAGAGTGTTTGCACACAAGGTCCCACCGCAATGCCCATCCATCCATTCTCTGTGCTCTCTTATCCTGGGCAGGGTCGCGGGGGTGCTGGAGCTTATCCCAGTGTGCACTGGGCAAGAGGCAGGAACATTCCCTGGACAGGCTGCCAATCTATCACAGGGCACACACACCATTCACTCACACGCTCATACTTATGGGCAATTTCAAGTCTCCAGTTAGCCTAACCTGCATGTCTTTGGACTGTGGGAGGAAACTGGAGTTTCCAGGACCTTCTTGCTGTGAGGCGATAGTGCTACCCACTGCACCACCGTGCCGCCCACCTGCAAATATGGAGGGAAGGCCAGGGAGCGTGGGAGCTACTCCAGAACTTTATGAGGACACGGCTTGAACAATGCATGCTGGGACAAATGACAGTCCGGACCATGATAATTGCCTGGTAAAGAAAGGGGTTTTTACAGGGTCGTTTACAAAATGGATGACCCTTGATGCTTCAGTCACAGGATTCCCAGGGTAGCAAAATAACTTGCTGTCAGAGGTGTAAAGTCTAGGGGTCAGAAAGTTTAGTCCTGCCATGTTTTTCTTCCATCCATGAACTCAGCCAGCTGATTTCAATAATTCTAACTCCTGTCAGAAGAAGTGTGTTAATTAGCATATCCAGGTGATTTGGAACAAAATACAGGTGAGGACTTCTTTCAGAACCTGGACTTCTCCACCTCTGGTTACTGTTAAAATCTATCATAATCGTAGTACTGAAACTACACCCTTTTTTTATTTGTCCAACAGGGGGCGCCTGCGTCCATTTGTATTCATACCAATGCGCGTTTATTACTAAGGTGTTAAACACCAGGAGCGCTAAAGATGTACTCATTCAGTGGCTTAGCGCTTATTGACAGGTAGTCCATATAGAGCGCCCAATTCTTTAGACACGCTAGGCACACTTACATAATGCATATGACACTTGTGACAACACCAAGAACAATAGTGGACTTGGATTGAAATGGCGTTCACAAGACAATCCTAATTCCTAATAAGTAAATACATTTTTGAAACGAACCACGAACGGGGAGATGTATTGATTGGACCAGAGACGCTTGTACGATTTGCAGCCGACAAAGAAATTATGTGTAGTTGTGTTGCGGTTTTACAAAATTGACTTGAACTTGACTAGAATTGGAAAACAGTATCGGAAACAAGCTGTGTTTTGCTGCCGATCTCACATGCCGATATTTCAAGCAATCCATGTTTTAATTTTACGATATATTAGGCTGATATTGCGGTTTTTCTACCTACTGCGGCGACTCGTAAATAATGCTCACTAAAACAGCTTGCTCGCCCAAACACCCTGTCCTATGGAAGGCCTTCCATACTGTCCACTGTCCTGGTAGTGACATCATCCTCTTACAAGAAGCTTTCGCACAAAATGTCACTCAAGCGCACAGTCTAGCGACTGGGTTCTGGAATCCACGATTACGTCATTGTGTGTTTGTAGCCAATTGCTGTATTAAAGTGTAACCACTCTTCCACTGCGATTGGATGATTTTTTTATTTGGGAAGGTCAAGTAGACTTCAAATTGAACGCCTACCCATATCGCTTCATTGTTATTGGTCTAGAACTGTCCCATGTACTGTGTAGACCAAAGGGGGTTGTGAACGTTGAGTAACCGCTTAAAAAATTCTCGCGTACCTTGTCATCGACCTCGTCCCAACCAATTCACTGCCCATCAGCTAGACATGATTCTAGGATTGGATACTTTTTAGTCAGTAGGCTACCAATCCGTAAACGCAAAGCTCACCTGTGCTCAAGGACTATTGGCACATCCCTATGGCAGTCAGGTCTTTGCGTTGATTGGTGAACGAGAAACGGTTGGGTCCCTTCAGGTGGGCGGGCCTAAGTAGCGCCTGGTTGACATTGTTGTTGTTATGAGTAAGTGAGAAGCTCATATTAGGATTGAATTTTCTTTTCCCCACGCGTTTTGTATATTAGCGGCGATCGGAACTGGTGATCTCTAAAGTGTGGACGTTACAACTGAGAGACAAACTGCTGGAAAAACGGTCTAGGGGAGATGAGAGACCGAGGCCGCTCAGGGTAAGCATCGGTGTCTATGCTCACATTATCTTTAGAGTTGTGTCAGTTTTGTAATGTGGCCTATATTAAACACAAAAATTGTTGCCGATACGGACTTCTGGTCTTTTACATCGCAGTGCCCAAATAAACCGAACGGGTTGTTTGGATATGCCTGTAATACATCGCTGTTTGCCCGTTCAGGATATGTTAGCTGGCTTGCTAGGTAGCTAGACGGTGCAAAGTGACTGATTGTAATGGGCTCGATTAGCTGGTTAGCCGTGCTGTTGCTGGTTAGCTAGCTTGCAACTTAGCAATGGATCTGTTCCTTGTACAAGCTAGCTGGAGCTTTCGTGGTCTTCAGACGATTATTTTGTTTTACACAAGTAAACATATAAATTGGAACAATTTGTGGGTTAGTTGCACGGATTTTTGAACGGCCAGCCACAAAAGTAACGCTGATATTAAACAGCTTGCTAAGTTAGCCAACGAACTTTTTTTCTTTTTTTTTTCTACAGATATAATTTGTAGGTCAATTTTCCCCTTATTGGCTTGCGTTAGTTTGTTAGTCAACTTTCAGTAAGTTGTTAGCCCGGGTGACAAAAGTCATTCTATGAAAATTAGGAAAACTGGTACGCGGGTGGGGGACTTGGTGTTCAGGCTTGCTAGAAAGCCATCTCGGCTTTGTGCCTTATCATTCTGGTCCGGGTCTCTCGAAGTGGATATGTATTTGGCATTATCCAGACAGCAAGCAAGTCTGTTTAGAAAAGATGTAATTATTGTGTAATACTAACTACCCTAGCTCTGCTTATCTGCTGATTTTGATAGCCAGCGTTAGTCAGACTTCGGCTGTGATATTCTTAGCTGGTTAGTCAGGTAAAATAACGTCCCAGTTATGCGTATGCAGTATGAGATGGTCTCTGTCGGATATTGGGTCTGTTTATTCATGTGATGTCTGAGTAAACAGCTAACATTTGGCTGATGGCGTAAAGTCACACGATTCATTCTTGTCAGCGAAAGTGCTGCAGAGGCTGCAATTGATTGCTAGCCGAAGTTAACCAGATTGTTAGCATATCCCTTCTCTCTTTAACAGTGGCTACCGGTATGCTCCCCGATCTACTGCAAGTTATTCAGCTGTGAAAAGCGTCTTCAGTATGCGTAACCTGGAGAAATCACAACACAGATCAGGACAAAGTCGTTGTTTGCTTTGTAACTGCAGAAAGAACAAGCTGTATGCTTGTAAAGGGACGGTGCCATACGCGTACTTGCTGGGTTTGCATTTTTCACTTGTACAACTTAATACTTTGACGTGTTCCTGTGAAGATGGACACATGCGTTTTAGTTCATAAATGTTCATTTGTAACCTAACAAGAAGTGAGTGACGAATCAGGACTAGCTAGACACGATGGGCTTTTGTTCTGAAGAATTTCGTGCGGAGTATCTTTGGATCGGAGGCTGACGGTGTTGTCTGGCCTCTTGTTCGTCTTCCTTCTCTTCCAATCAACTTGACAAAAACTGGTATTTATATTATCACGATATATAAATACAGTTAAGGCTTAAAAGTGTAGAGTTTATGTCAAGAAGGATAAGTGTTTTTCAGTTGCTTATGGAAGACTCGGGCGTAATGTTACCCCGTGACAAAGATACATTTTTACCGGAGCATGTGATTACGTATCGTCGGGGAAATGAATTATTCTGGAATTTCGTTATCCAGATCACGCCTATGTCCGTAATGCGATGTTCTTAGCTGCAACATATTTTCAGACAATCAAAGAAATTAAACTCGGTGTTCATTAAGGGAGTTATCACCCTGTGTCTGACAGTTGAGTTTAAAGGCTTGCAGTGGAGCTGAATACGAATGCTAGCTTTTTACCCATTTATACCTTTGCAGGCAATAGTTTTATAGTTTTATAGTTTAATGCACATGTTATATTTGGAAAAGAGATGACCCTGAGGTAATTGCAGGGGAAGTGTTTCTGCCGGAGAAAGTATACACTGTAAGTTACCGTGAATCAACAGAAGGACAGCCAAAACCACAGCAATGCTGGTGCTCTGAATCTGGAAAACATGAAGTGCATGTACGTGCACACTCACACACACACACACACACACACACACTCGCGTACACACTCACACACGTACACACACTCACTCACGTACACACTCACACACACACACACACACACACACTCTCGCGTACACACTCACACACGTACACACACACACACCCTCAAACATGCAGAAACCGCCTCTTTACACTTCCCCATGCCCAGGACGAGGGTCAGGGGTGTTGGGTCAGTTAACTGCTGAATTATTAAACCCTGTCGTCAGCTGGGCTTTTGTTAACCCGGGAGCGCACGCTGGCAGCCATTCTGAAAGGAGAAACTGGGTCCGAAAGCTGAGCTCTTCAATGACTGCCCGCTTTCTGTGTGTGTGTGTGTGTGTGTTTGTGTGTGTGTGTGTAGGTGTGTAGGTGTGTAGGTGGGTGCGTGAGAATGAGGGAGAGACTACAAATGAGCGTAGTGTGTGTGAGAGACAGACAGAAAGTTTTGAGTGTGTCTTGGAGATAATTGTGTGTGTATTTGTGTGAGAGTGTCTTGAAGAGTATTTTGTGTGTGTGTGTGTGTGTGTGAGAGAGACAGAGTACTGGGCGTGTGTTTGTCAGGGAGAGGGAGAATCGGGTATGCGTGTGAGAGACGGTCCGTGTTGTCCAGTAACCATGCCTACACAAATGGGAGTTTTGAGTGATTCGTGTGTTTGCCGCGGATGACCTCGTAACGTCCTGCCCCAGTTCAGCTCGGGGAAGAGCTGCCCTGGGCACAGTGTGGCTGGGAGTGCCTCTGCGGACAGAAGGCACCGATGCAGCACCATAAAACCATAAAACCATAAAACCCATTCAGGAAGCTGCAGACCGCAGCGGCACGGTTTCAGAGTCCCGAGTGCCCGAGCTTGACGGACCCGGTGAGCCGCCCCCGGTCTGAAACGCGCCGGCGAGGACCGGACTGAGCGCGCTCTCCGATCCCGAGTGACTCGCGCAGCTCGCGTTTTTGACCGGGCGCTCCGGTTTCCTCCCACACCGAAAGCAGAGACGTGCGTGCCAAGTTAGATGCACTCCTGCCGTTGCCTGTGACCGAGGCACCGGCCTCAGAACTGGAGCTGGTCCCCGGGCGCTGCACTGTGGCTGCCCACTGCTCCTAAGTAACTAGGATGGGTCACATGCAGAGGACAAATTACCCCACGGGGTTCAGATAAGATAAGATAAGTGCATCTTATCTTATCTTGTGGCTCTGTCCTGTGCAGGAAACGGCCACTGCATCATCCTCTGAGTGACAGAACCGGAGTACTGCTGTCGCTAGAGCGGGCCTCCCGCTGTTCCCGCTGCTTCAGCTGTTCCCACTATTCCCGCTGTTCCTGCTGCTCCCACTGCTTCAGCTGTTCCCACTATTCCCGCTGTTCCTGCTGCTCCCACTGCTTCAGCTGTTCCCACTGTTCCCACTGCTTCAGCTGTTCCCGCTGTTCCCACTGCTTCAGCTGTTCCCACTATTCCCGCTGTTCCTGCTGCTCCCACTGCTTCAGCTGTTCCCACTGTTCCCACTGTTCCCACTGCTTGAACTGTTCCCACTGTTCCTGCTGCTCCCACTTCTTCAGCTGTTCCCACTATTCCTGCTGTTCCCACTGCTTCAGCTGTTCCCACTATTCCCGCTGTTCCCACTGCTTCAGCTATTCCCGCTGTTCCCACTGCTTCAGCTGTTCCCACTGTTCCTGCTACTCCCACTGCTTCAGCTGTTCCCACTGTTCCTGCTGCTCCCACTGCTTCAGCTGTTCCCACTGTTCCTGCTGCTCCCACTGCTTCAGCTGTTCCCGCTGTTCCCACTGCTTCAGCTGTTCCTGCTATTCCCGCTGTTCCCACTGTTCCCAGTGTTCCCAGTAATCCCGCTGTTCCCGCTGCTCCCACTGCTTCAGCTGTTCCTGCTATTTCCGCTATTCCCACTGTTCCCGCTATTCCCAATGTTCCCGCTATTCCCACTGCTCCCACTATTCCCGACCTGCTGTCCGCCGAGGCTCCCGCGCCATGTTTATTAGCCGCTAGCGGAGCGAGGCCGCGGCGCTTTCCGCCTGGTCTCTCTCGCGGGCCAGGTTTTCCAGGGTTGGGCAGCCCTGCTCTAGCTTCTGAATGAGGCGTGCTTTATTAGGTGTGGAGTGAAGACCTACAGGACAGTAGATCTCCAGGAACAGGGTTGGGCAGGCCTGATGTAAGGCATCTCAGATCCAGGATCAGTCTTGCTTACTGAGCTATAGTGGACAGTGCTCAGATGTAAACAGGGTGAATCTGATCCTAGATCAGCAGTCCCATTCAGAGACTCTGGGCCCAGCCTCACAGTCTGTGCAAGAGGACATTTTGGGTGCACTGTTTCAAGCCTGTGTCCCCATTTATTTTACCCTAAAATATATGTATTTACACGCAACCCACGGCAACGGAATTAACTCTGACACGAGCGCGTTTTACGCCGAGAGCGAGCGCGCGCGGGGTTCTGTCCAGGGCGTTTCCGCGGCGACGCAAAAAGGGCTCGGGCGCCGCCAATTAGCCTAGCCGTCTTTTGCTGCGGCTTTCAGCGGGAACGGGGCTGGGCAGAGCTGGGGTGCACAGACATGGGCGAGCGCCCCGGACCGGGGATCTCGAATCCCGTTCCTGGTGAGGACCTCCCTGTCCGTGGGCGTCCGTTTCGGTGCCGGTTTGTTTAAGCCGTTCGGTTCGTCCACAGATCGACTGAAGAGTCCGTGCGTGTAATCTGTTTCCAAGCACCTGAATTAGTTGCTCTTTGAAAGGAAAACACCAAACAAAAAAAAACCTGCAGACGCTGGTGCACTCATGCTTTGGCAATATGTATCTATGTACCTCGTGTCAATAAAGCTCATTTGAATTTGAATTTGAGATGGAGAGAGAAAAAGTCAGACTGAGACAGAGAGAGAGAGAACTTTAACCAGTCCTGTGTTGGCACAGCCTTTGCAAAGCCACAGTATCCAACATACTGAGATACAGCACACCTGTAACTCCTGAGAGAGAGCGAGGGAGAGAGACAGAGAGACTAGGGGAGAGAGCAGGGGAGAGAGAGATAGGCTAACTGCAGGGGTAAAAGAAAGAAAAGAAAAAAAGAAAGAAAAAGAGCGAGACTGGCTGATAGAGTGACTTGAGGGGAGAGAGAGAGAGAGAGAGAGAGAGAGCAGTACAAAAGCCAGCAGTGTTTTGTTGACGTCAAATTTTTTGAGCAGTAAAAACAAACTCTGTGTGGAATTTAATTAACATGTGACGGGATCCTCCCCTTTTTTTTTCCGGCTTCCGTGACAACAAGAGCTGCAGTTCGGTGTCAGGAAGGAATGTTGTTGACGAAATTGGCCAACCACCGCCCTCAAACCATTTCAGCATCTCCAGTCCCCCTCCTTCAGCCCTGAATGTGCTCCCTGATGTTATAATTCCTTGTGATAACTGCTCCTCAAGGCGGGGGGGGGGGGGGGGGCGGTGAGCTTTTATCAGTCCTCTGTTGGGTAGGGCTGCAGTGAGCTGTCACTCAGTGACCTTTCTGAGCCAATCAGAGCCGTTTACAGTGGAATCCCTCTGCTGTGATTGGCCTTTCGTGCGAATTCCTGCATCACAAGCTTTAATTAGACTGAGCTGTGCATGTGGAAGCGCGTCTAAATTGTGATGTCACTGCATTGGGGGGTCTGTACTAGGCATGCAGATTTTCAGTGCAATTTAAATACATTTATCAACTGGCATGACCAAAACACTATCGTTGTTGCGTAAAACCTACCAAACTTGGTTTTATCTGATAGTTCATAAAGACAATTTATCTAGAAATGTAAGCAAAATGTTCTTGAAAGGGGAAGGACTTTTGTTTTGTTCGTTTCGCTCGCTAGTCTTTTGAAAATCCAGCAAAGATATCTCGAATTTAGGAAGTTTCCAGTTCAAGCTGGAAGGGTGCCGTTGGAGAGCGAAGTGAGAAAACGCTGACTAATGAGTCACACGCCCTCGCTACCAGAACCTCCCGTCTCCTTCAAAAAATTCTGCCCCTCCCTCTTCCCCCGCGGTGTCCAGGTCCCATGCAGTGTGACCACAGAGAGCCCAGCCCCGGAGGGGCTGGCCAGGGATGACATCACAATCGCTGCTGTCAATCCCCTTGGTTACCCGGCAACGAGCACGTGGAGATTCCCGTGCGTCGGGGTGTCACGCTGGCCACTGCTGTGCAGTGTGGTGCGTGGCCCTTTAAGAATAAGAAGCAATATTTAAATCTTAAAAAAAAAAAAATTATATATGCAAGCTAGTATGCATAGAATCACAACATTAAAAAAAAAAATTTTCAAGCCGTTTCTGTTTTTAAATGATATATTTAAAAAAATGAACACTGAAGAAATAATAGTTAAGTAATGAGCGTGAATGGCTGGAAAGGGCAGTAGCCAGGATGCTGACAGAATTGAAAGGCACTGAATTTAGAGCAAAGACAGTCCTGAAATGCCTCATGATCTGGGCATTCAGGGCTGTGCAGATGCCATGGATGTTTTCAGGCTTTTTGTTACATAATTGTTCAGCCTGTATAAACTGTTTTCGGAGCGCTTCTGGGAAATGATTTGCAGCAACGCGAATTGCATTAACTTTAATTTTCACACTGGAAATTGGATCTGAGAAGTATTTTTATTTTATAGAAGGCTGTCCTTCATGCTTATTGATGAGATGGAAGCCTTTGATTTTTCTCTCTTTTAACTGACGAGTGATCTAATTTTCGGACACCTCCAGTACCTTTTAACCCTATTCCAACTCCTCCTGCATCCCATAACACCCCTGTTCTGACTCCTCCTGCATCCCATAATACCCCTGTTCTGACTCCTCCAGTATCCCATAACACCCCTGTTCCGACTCCTCCAGTTTCTCAGAACCCTTGTCCTGACTGTTCTCCCACGACACACCCAGTCAAACCCCCGACACTCCCTTTTAGTCATGCAAATTGAGCAATTATCATCTTATAGTGCTGGGCGATATATCAAAATGATAATTATCACATGCAATAATGGTAATAACGCATTGCCTTTCTTCTAATTAAAGGAGACGAAAAGAAGGCCATTACACGACATTGTGGCGATGGCGGGTATTGCATGCGGTGCTTAATATCGCGATATATCGCCCAGCTCTGGTCCCCCGTTGTTCTGGAATTATGGTTGGTCGGACGCTGGACAGAGCAGTGTTTGTAGTTCCTGTGTCATTGCGTATTGTGCTTCTGGCGGATGGCAAGAAGGGTCAGCCGAGACCTGATGGCATCGCCTTGACGACGGCGGTGGAGCGTCGCCGCGGTCGGCAGCCGGGCTCCTGACGCCACGCCCGGGCGCGGTGTCCACGTGTGAGGACTGCTTTTCCCGTGAACGCGCCGGGGAGGTTGCCTGAGGCCTGGCAGGGCCTCGGGTGACAGCATCGCGCCCGGTTTAGGGCGTTAACAGCCCGCCCCCGTCAAACCGGTCCGACTGGGTCTCCCTGCCCCGCCGCCGTTTGAGGCTGGCATCAGGACTGCTGACTCGGCTTCTTTGCGTCTGCTGCATGAAACTGCGCAACGCGCGTTTGTGTGGAACGTGCGTGCGGGCGGAGGTGGAGCCTGTGCTTTTGTAGGTGGAGCCTGTGCGGGTGGAGGTGGAGTGTGTGCGTTTGTAGGTGGAGCCTGTGTGGGTGGAGGTGGAGTGTGTGCGTTTGTAGGTGGAGCCTGTGCGGGTGGAGGTGGAGTGTGTGCATTTGTAGGTGGAGCCTGTGCGGGTGGAGGTGGAGCCTGTGCGTTTGTAGGTGGAGCCTGTGCGGGTGGAGGTGGAGCCTGTGCGTTTGTAGGTGGAGCCTGTGCAGGTGGAGGTGGAGCCTGTGCGTTTGTAGGTGGAGCCTGTGCGGGTGGAAGTGGAGTGTGTGCGTTTGTAGGTGGAGCCTGTGCGTTTGTAGGTGGAGCCTGTGCGGGTGGAGGTGGAGCCTGTGCGTTTGTAGGTGGAGCCTGTGCATTTGTAGGTGGAGCCTGTGCGGGTGGAGGTGGAGCCTGTGAGTTTGTAGGTGGAGCCTGTGCGTTTGTAGGTGGAGCCTGTGCGGGTGGAGGTGGAGCCTGTGAGTTTGTAGGTGGAGCCTGTGCGTTTGTAGGTGGAGCCTGTGCGGGTGGAGGTGGAGTGTGTGCGTTTGTAGGTGGAGCCTGTGCGGGTGGAGGTGGAGTGTGTGCGTTTGTAGGTGGAGCCTGTGCGGGTGGAGGTGGAGTGTGTGCGTTTGTAGGTGGAGCCTGTGCGGGTGGAGGTGGAGTGTGTGCGTTTGTAGGTGGAGCCTGTGCGGGAGGAGGTGGAGCCTGTGCGTTTGTAGGTGGAGCCTGTGCGGGTGGAGGTGGAGCCTGTGCGTTTGTAGGTGGAGCCTGTGCGGGTCCTCTGTCCGTCACCGCCGTCCTGCACAGGAGTCGGTTTTCACAGCTGATTATACCACATCTGTGAGGGACGGCTGGTTTCTCGAGCCACCGTTTTGCTATTCCTGTGAAGGCATTCATTCCCATAGGGCCGTTTGATTGGTTCCCATTCACTCCTATAGGGCATTTTGATTGGTTCCCATTCATTCCCATAGGGCCGTTTGATTGACGGCTCCTCCTCAGCCCCGTGTCGTACAGGAACTGCAGCCTGCGTCCAAGCGCTCGATGGGCGCTCCCCCTCCAGGGCTCTACAGTGCTCCCATTTTAGGAGAATATGCTCCTTAAAATTGATGTGTACTACTGGAAAAATAATTTAGGAGCACATCTAATTGGGATACATTAGTGTGCTCCTAAATATTTCAGCTTAGGAACAAATGTGCTCCTCGGGGAAAATGTTAGCACGGGGCCCTGCCCTCCGCCCCGCTTGTCATCACAACAAACTGGCTGTGTGGCCACAACACACCCGCTCGGTCCCGCCCACGCGCAGGGGTGCGGACGACGTGGGGCGGAACGGGCTCCTGGGGTGAAACCGCAGTTTTGGGAGGTTCAGGTGTGTAAGCCAGGTGCGGTGTTTCACTTGTGACGGAGTACGCCGTTTCAGAACGTTCTGGTTCAGGTGTGTAAAGCAGGTGTGGCATTTCACCTGTCACAGAGACCGCGGTTCCTGAACGTTCTGGTTCAGGACTCCTCTTTTTGTAGACGTCTGAAATATTCATGGCAGGCTTCTCTGAAGGGTTCCCCCCTCTCGCCTGGTTGCCGTGACGATTTGTCGACAGATATCCGGTGTCAGGTACTGGCCTTTAATGGCACCGAGGTGGACACCCCCACCTTCGTATGCTCCGCCTGGGGCTGAGTCATCTTTTCTTTTTTTCTCTTTTTCATTTCGCTTTGTCTTGCCTCGACAGGCTCTGCCCGTGACTGTTCACCCCGGGAGCCTGATTTTTGGCCTTCTCGAGGCAGTCGTGAGATGTGCCAGGCAAGGTGGATTTGTTTTTTTGTTTTTCTCACTCCTCACTGAGCTTGTGGTTGGGTGGATGTCATGGTGCCATGGGAAGGTACTTATTCATGCGCCCAGTGCATTGTGGGTAAAGATCTGGCAAGCTTCACTGCCTCCACTGTGTAGCAGTTGCTCTGGGAGATGGCTGAAATATTTCCCCCTCCACCCAACACATAAACGGGTGCCTACACAGGCTTCGTCTCAGGACGTTTTTAACAGAAATACTGCAAGTGAAAGTTCTAGAAACCACCGAAGGCAAACTTCCATTAGCAGTATTTAGCATTGTCTTTTAATTCTTCCTGAATCACACATTTATGTTTGTTGTCCCCGAAAGGCCTCTCAGCTAGACGAAGAGGCAACAAGCTGTTGCCCCAGGAACCGACAGCTTGGCTGTTAAACGCACAGCTGAACACATCGGCGGGTCTTCCAGGTGGACCTCTGGTGGAGCCAAAGGCACATGGCGTATCGCAGAGCAGTGTGGCCTTTGTACGCAACTCATTGACTCATTGGGGCCCTGGGCAGCGGAGCAATGCTGTTTCAGTGGAATGCGGTACAGGCCTTTGCGCAAGTGCCCGAAAACGAGAGGCGCGAACATTTCGGCCCTCCCCTGAGTCGCCTCTTGCGTGACCGCTAAGCCCCGCCCTCACGGCGAAGCCGTCCTTCCTTTTCCTTTCACGTCGTGTCTTTGTGAAATGTGCAGAAGTGCAAATGCAAATGCAAATCCCCAAGCGCCTGTAGGACTGTAGGCATGCTACACCACCACAACTTGGCTCATGGCCATTTCCTTTGGCTTTGGGCTCCACAAATGGTTTAGTGTCTGTGGCCAGGTGTCCACCCTTCCAGTGGTTCGGGACCCCACCGATGTCACCACTCAGTCTATAATTCGATCATTCAAAATGTGTAATATCTGCCTGAAGAAATTGGTAGGCACACAGACCATCACAGACCATGAGAGGGTTATGATTTAGTTGTCCTGGGCTAGGCATGTGGGCCATTAAATCTTCCTGACATCTGTTTCTGACCTGATGTGGTTTAAGAGGGTAAGTCGTCTTTCGGCGGGCCCTGAGAGTGTTCATTTAAGCACGACTGACAGCTCGTTACAGTTCAGAGGTTTGCGATTATGGTCAGAGAATGGAAACCAACGTGCAGAAGGAGGCCTGTGATGTGGATGGACCCGTCTACACAAGTTCTAACCTAAGTTCTTAATTTAAGTTCTTGGTTTACGTCACTGGTTGGCGAAGGTATCTGCACATGTTCCTTGTTTTTACAAGGTCTAAATTGTCTGCAGATTGGAAGGAGAACTGCAGGGTGTCGTGTAGATGATGCCGGCTCTCCTTGGCTGGAGCTGGAGACTGCTGAGAAAGGCGATGTGTTAACCAGCTGAAGAATTGCCCGTTTACAGCAGTCGTAAAACCAGGAATGAGGCGTTTTCTGTGGACCGCCGTGGGAAGGGTTGCGAGGGCGATAATGAGGTCTATTTATCACCCATTACATCAGAGATCCTTTATTTAAATGTTGGCCCGAGTTTGGCAGTGATGTCAGCCCCTTTCAAGCGTAAATTTAGCACCCATGGTCTTGCCTAAGTGCAATATAAAGTAATAATTCCACGGTTAACTTGCACTAAAAATCTATGTTATGTAATGATATTCTTTGTACGTCAGGTGATAGGTGCCGAGAGTGACACACCCGGAATCTTTCCCTCTGGCACCTTCCGAAATGACATCTCTGTACACCCTGGAGTTATTCTCACAGTGTTTTGGGTGGGGGGGATGGGTTGCAGGAAACGCTTAATGTTATGAAGGGGAATCTGATTGGTTGAAGGCGTGTTCTCGGTGACCCCCGGCTCTTACCAGCGTTGTCCTATGAGCTCAGGGTTTTGGTTGGCACTCGTCTGGGATCCTCAGACATGTTAAACTGGTTTCTTGCTGCCAACCAAAACACATCCCACAGCATGCTCCTTCCGTAGGCCTGCAGAAATATTCCATCAGTACTGCAGCTATACTCTTTTGGTACATCACAGGAAGTGTGCTGGTACTTCATGGGGCGGGACTTCACAGGAAGTGGGCCTTTAGGTTTGTGGTCAGAACTCCACAGGAAGTGGACCTGTAGGTAAGGGGTCAGGACTCCACAGGAAGTGAGCCTGTTGGTTAAGAGTCAGGGCGTCACAGGAAGTGAGCCTGTTTGTTAAGGGTCTGGGCATCACAGGAAGTGGGCTTGTACGGTAGTGATCAGGGCATCACAGGAAGTGTGTCTGTAGGTTTGACGTTAGCACGCTACAGGAAGTGGCCCTGTAGGTCAGGGGTCGGCACTCCACAGGAAGTTGGCCTGTAGGTCAGAGGTCAGGAGAGTGGTTCCTGGAAGAAGAGTGTGGCCTCTGTGCAGGCAGGGGACCCAGTTTCCTACCATCTGAGCTCTTTCATCCTCTTCCTCCTCCTCCTCTTCTCACACACTTAACCTTGTTATCTCTGAATCGATCCTCGGCACTACTCTTAGTCACCAGCTTGCTGCCCTCGAAGGATGACCTCATGGGATGATGTCAACCCCCCCTGCAAGACACACCCATGTCAGGCTGGTGTTCTCAGAAAACGCTTTTAGAATAGGAGTTATTGATGAGCAGTCGTACCGAAATACTTGCTTGAGCGTGCACACACACACACACACACACACACACACACACCCCGTACAACCTCGCACTGTAGTCCAGGCCATTTCCTAGGGCGTGTGTGATGGTCTCCAGGGCTGGCTCAGTGTGTTTACGCAGTGCTGTGTTCATGACATGATGTCCCGCACAGAAAAGATGCACTTCCTGTCGACGCTAGCTGACAGAAGAGCGTTCAGCGCTGACGTGACGCGTCAGATTATCTCAACGTACGCGTTGGCATACGTGGATTTCGGTTCGTTGTTTGAAAAAAAATTGATTGTTGAAATAAATGAACCTAACGGAAACTCTGAAGACAGCCAGCGTTTTCTTTCCTTCTCTTGGGTTGTGTTTCAAGTTGTTGCTGCTTTCATGTTGTAATCACCTTCATGTTGTAATCATGCACTTGGGTCTGTGTGTCCAGTGTTCTGTATTGTCTTACACTGTCGTAGTTAGTTGTCTGTGTTTGGCTTGCGCTACCATGATTGGTTGTGTTTGTCTTGCGCTGTAATAAAACGTGTAATGGCGAGAGAAATCGACTCGCTGGTGTGTTCTGGGTGTGGTCAGTCGGAGGAGGTTTGTGTCACAGAATGTTAGATAGTGCCGATGTCGTCTGACGATTCTGCAATCGCAGGTTAACACACATTTTTGTTGTCCGGGTAACCTTTGTCTGGCTGTTGGTGTTACAAAATGTGATAGCATAGTTTTGGCCATTGGTTTTGGGCATTGAACTTGATGGAGATTGGCGGCGCCTGTTATTGTGATTGGCTGCGCTGCCCTGTGGGCGCTGTCAACAGCTGCGCGTGTCGGCGCAGCGCAGTGGTTTGGGAACTGTGCTTCCAATTCAGGGGCTGCGGGTTTGATTCCCTGGTGGGGGTGCTGCCTTTGTACCCTGATGTTGAAGCCGTCCTGTGGGTTGTCATTTATAAGCCTGTTTTTACATGCATTATTCTGGTCCTGGTGGTAGTAATTTATGGTCCAGCCTTGTTTTGTTTCCTGTTGCACCTGGCTTCAGTTTATGGAATTAGATAAGAGTGGGAGGGGCCAGTTTCCATACAGGTGTGTCAGGTGAGGCATGCTGCTTTGAGTTGGGGAAATGAGGCCCAGCTCAGTAATGTGTGTTCAGTGGAGCCAGGATGGCGGACATTTCATTTGAACCGCATCTGTTGAATGGAATATTGGAATACTGATCATCTTTTGTGATCTGCTTCTGTATTTTTTATTTTTTTTATTTTTCTATTACTGGCTTGTTCATTTTGAATTGAAAAGTAAATATCTTTCAGTTCAGTTTGAAGGTTTGTATCAGAAGTTTCACCTGGGCTTTACCAAAAGCTAAAGCAAAGGAAAGTTGCAACACTTGAGACATACAGCTGTATAAATTAATTGCATATTATTGCAAAAATATATATATAAGCTCTCTAAGTCACTGTGGATAGGTATTTTGCTAAGTACCTCAGAGTTTGTATTTTTATTTGAGTACAAACAGAAGTGCCGTTGATTGGCGAGATAAACGACGGGGTATTCAGGCGTCTGGACCCGCCCAGGAAGTTGACTCTGAGATTAAGTACGGCTTTCGCTGGGGCGTGTTGACCCAAGGAGGAGTGTTCATTACACCACAGGGGAGGACTGTGAGCGTTGCTGTTTCGGCTTAAAAAGGGTAAACGGAAAAAGGTGACATCATTTCCTCCTCCCTGTCTGTGCAAGACTCCTACTCTAAAGTCAACATCAGCCAGGGCTGAAAATATCCACAGTCTGTGTATGGTATGTGTATTCAGTGACCAGTTCTTGACCTTTGCTTACCAGTAACGAGTTCATGACTTTAGCTTACCATTGGCCTGTTAATGACCTTAGCTTACCGTTGGCCTGTTAATGACCTTAGCTTACCATTGGCCAGATTCTGACCTTAGTTTTCTGTTGGCTGGTTCATGACCTTACTTTTCTGTTGGCAGGTTCATGACCTTAACTTTCTATTGGCCAGTTCCTGAACTTAGCTTACCATTTGCCAGTTCCTGACCTTAGCTTACTGTTGGCTGGTTCATGACCTTAACTTTCTATTGGCCCGGTTCCTACCCTTCGCTGACCGTTGACCTGTTCTTGACCTTAGCTTATGTATTTTCTCATTAACATCTCATGGATGAGATTTCAGGAGTCAAAGTACTTTTCATCCATTAAGTCAGAACATTTGGAAATACCCGAAGAACCTTGAATTATTTTCTCCCTCTGCAACATCTGAAGTTGTCTGCATAAAGGGGGGAGTGGTGTGACCCAAACGGCTCCCAAACCTTACCTTCCTCGCAGTCCTTTGGCCCATCGAAACACTTCTTCAAAGTCGTAGGCTGACTTCTCTGAGTGAAGCCATTTTAAGGCACTGGTGTCTCAGACTGTCCCCTGCACCTGTATGTGTGCAGGGGATCTTCCTGTACGTGCTGGAAATTGGGAAAGATGACCCTTGACCCTTGACTGTCTTGAATTTCCAGAAATATCAAGCTGTGACAAGTGATGAAGGTCAGTGGTCAACCAAAAGGTGTAAATCCTAGTTAATCTCCCTGGTAGGATAGCAGTATTTCTGCCGTGCCTTGTCGTGCCTGGAAGTGCGCACTCCATGTCCTTCAGGTGATCACTTGAGGGCTCATTTTAGGTCGGCTCCTGCTTTCTTTCCAAAACATCTCGGGTGCCTGTGCTCATGGACTTCACTTGATTTGTTGAGTCATCTGAGAATTATAATTGAAGCTGGTGATTGCAGGCCGGTGAGACTTCTGGGACTTGTGTGTGTGTGTGTATTGTGTGTGTGTGTCTATTGATAACCGTTCCCATGTATAATCAGGCACCAGATATGCTCTCTAATTCAGTAGTAGTGCTTGCTGCGTAAAACAAGGCCACCTCCAATTTGCTTTTCATCTTAATTAATTTTATTCTCTCTACCTCTTCTCCCTCTCTCTGTTTCTCCCTCACTTCTCCCCCTTCTGTCTCTCTTTCTTTCTCACTTCTTTCTCTCCCCCTCTCTTTCTCTCCCCCAGTTGTGGCTGTGAGTGTTGACCCTTGCAGAGCAGAAGAAAGGTCCCACCCTGCCCTGCCCTGCCCCGCCCACTGCCTCGCCCCTCCCCCCCTCCCACAGTCCATTTGGGGGGGGGAGTCCGGTTCCCCGGCCTTGCTCCGCACCGACACCCCTACCCACCACCGCGTGACTTCATGATCACATGACTGTGGACATGGACGCTGTCCTGTCCGACTTCGTCCGCTCCACGGGGGCGGAGCCAGGGCTGGCCCGGGACTTGCTGGAAGGTGAGGGGTGAGGGGGAAAGGTGAGGGGTGAGTGGTTAGGATCTGGGTCTGGGTTCCAGTGAAGAGGAGAGGGATGACAGACTTTTTACTGACCACTTTTACTGAAACATTTTAATCGATAAGTAATTTGGACAGTCAAATTTTACTTAAGTGTTCTTACTTTAAGAGTTCTTAAACAGTTTAAGAAATGAACTTACAGTTCTTTTACTCTTAAATCTTTTACTCTCAGCTGAAGCTGCCATCTCTGGAACTTGTGTAAGCATATGCTGTAATAGTAATTTGGTGGCATTAACTAATCAATCACTTGGCAGTCAAGCGAATGATCGGTCGCAGCAGTGCGGAGGGAAGTGGGGAGGGGGTCGGAGAGAGAATAAAGCCCGGTGATGTAATGCTGTATGAGAGCTATGTATACAGTTTCGTCGCCGATGACATCACGCTTTCGCGCCGCAGGTAAGAACTGGGACCTGACGGCGGCCCTGAGCGACTTCGAGCAGCTGCGGCAGGTGCATGCTGGGAACCTGTCCTACGTTTTAGGGGGGGAGCGGGGATTCCGCCCCCCCCCAGGAGAGGGAGGCGGCCAGGGCGGGCCGGCCCATGCTCCAACGGCAGGACGACGTCGTGCAAGGTGAGGGCGAGGCTAACTCTGGCCCCTCCTACAAACCCTTCCTTATGCCCCTCCTATCCATAACTCCGCCCCCTGCCCCCTCCTTCATTAACTCCTCCCCTATGCCCCTTCTCACTCCACCTCTATACCTGCTTTTATGTACTAAACTCCGCCCCTACACCCCCTTGTCCTACTAACTTTGCCACTATACCCGCTTTTATGTACTAAACTCCGCCCCTACACCCCCTTGTCTTACTAATTCCGCCTCTATACCCGCTTTTATGTACTAAACTCCGCCCCTACATCCCCTTGTCTTACTAACTCCGCCTCTATACCCCCTCCTATGTACTGAACTCCACCCCTACTCCTCTCTTACTATCTCCCCTTCCATACTTATTTTATTTTCCAAACTCCATCCCTTCACCCCTCATCTCCCTAACCCCACCCCTATACCCCCTCTTATGTACTAAACTCCACCCCTAAACCACCCTCATTTCCCTAACCCCGCCCATATACCCCCTCTTATGTACTAAACCCCGCCTCTACACCTCCCGCCTCTTCGTCAACTTAACCCCGCCCCACTGGCCGTCTCCTCTGGCTGTATGAGCTCATCTCTAAACCCCCCCACCCCCCTTGTCCCGCAGAGAAGCGCCTCTCCAGGGGCATATCCCACGCCAGCTCCACCATCGTCTCCCTGGCCCGCTCGCACGTGTCCGCGCCCGGGGGCGGGGCCAGCAGCGAGGCCCTCCTGGACACGCCCCTCTGCACCTTCCAGCTGCCCGACCTCACCGTGTACCCCGAGGACTTCCGCGGCTTCGTCGAGCGCGACCTCATCGAGCAGTCCATGCTGGTGGCCCTGGAGCAAGCCGGTAGGCCGGCAGGCCCGCTCCCGGTCTGGGACCGTTTCCATCACCGCGGTCCCTCTGCTTGGTCCCTGCAGCCGCTCTCATGTTACACATGCACCTTCTTTGCCACTTCCATGTTGCATGCACCTCCATCCTGCACTTACATTGCACTTTCTCAGGATAATTTGTGGAAAAATTGGTTTCAGTACCACCTTAAATGCTTCTGAAGCATGCTGAAAATCATATTGCGGTCCCAAACGCACCCCAAAAGAGAAGTTTACAGTGATGCAGGAGCGCTCTTTCTCGTTTAATCTCGTTTAATCACTAGGAGCCTGTGAGTCCCACAGCTTCTTCAGTCTTCAGTGCTTGAATGACATTTGTCCCCTTATTTGCCAGTTCTGTATTTTGATGTGTCATTAGTTTTGCGCAAGACCGTCCTGTCTGGACCTGCCGGTTTAATTGCAGCCTTCCGAAACACTGGGCTGTGTAAATTACTGTACGGCGCGACGGTCACAACGATTAGCCCGGAGGGATTCAGCTTAGTGTTCGTCGTGAATTATTACTAGCCCTGATTGCTTGGCGTTCCGTATAGTTGAAGCGTGTCCAGACTTGTCGAGCCAGGGCGTGAGCTTGCATGTGCAGTGAATGATTTCTGTTTTATTTACCCTAGAAATCACAACAAAGCAATTATTTAGATATTGATCCAATTGTGCTAATATCTTCATTTCTTTAATTGCAGCCATTTTTAAGAAATAACTGTTATACTTCCCCAATCAAATAGCTGTGTGTGTGTTTGTGTGTGTGTGTCAGTCAGTCAGTCAGTGACCCACGTGCATGACTCAACTGTTACCTGGCTCTCCCTCTCTCCCCTGTGTGTCCGTCCGTGTGTATAGGTGTGTGTGCGCGTGTGTATAGGTGTGTGTGTGTGTGCGTGTCAGTCAGTCAGTCAGTACTCCACATGCATGGCGCTCAGCTGTTACCTGGCTCTCCCTCTCTCCCCTGTGTGTCCGTCCGTGTGTATAGGTGTGTGTGCGCGTGTGTATAGGTGTGTGTGTGTGTGTGTGCGTGTCAGTCAGTCAGTCAGTCAGTGGTCCACGTGCGTGACGCTCAGCTGTTACCTGGCTCTCCCTCTCTCCCCGCCCCTCCCGCAGGTCGCCTGAACTGGTGGACGCGCGTGGGGGCCAGCTGCCAGAGCCTGTTGCCCCTGGCGACCAGCGGGGACGGAAACTGCCTGCTGCACGCTGCCTCCCTGGGTACGCGACCTGCCCGTCACCCACAGCCACCACGTTTCATTGGCTGATGTGCATCCAGTTTTGATTGGGTGACATGTTCCCCGGCTGAGTTTTGATTTGCTGATGTGTGCTTCGGCTGTGTTTTTATTGGCTAACGTGTGCCCTGGCTGTGTTTTGATTAGCTGATACATGCCCTGTTGTGTTTTGATTGGCTGATGTGTGTCCTGGCTGTGTTCATTGGCTAAAGCGTGCCCCGGCTGAGTTTTGATTGGCTGACGCGTGCCCCCCGCTTGGTTTTGATTGGCTGATGCAGGGATGTGGGGGTTCCACGACCGGGACCTGATGCTGCGGAAGGCCCTGTACGCCCTCATGGACCACGGCGAGGAGAGGGACGCACTGCAGCGCCGGTGGAGGTGGCAACAGACGCAGCAGAACAAGGAGGTAAGCCCCGCCCTCACCGCCACCAGCCGGCCAATCACGTGGGCTAAAAACATAACACCCTTTCAACGGGCCAATCACATGGGCTGCAAACACAACACCCTTCCAATCACAGTAATAATGAGTCGTATGTTTATGTGGTGTGCTAGTGTCACGCAGTGCAACGTACTGAAAAGTCCACACAATTCTGCTTGATTTGAGACTTTGATTGGATGTCAGCATGCCTACCATTATAGTAAAGAAAGTGTATTTGTAATTTAGACTGGGGATTTTATTACTCTTTCTCTGTGTGTTTGTGTTTGTGTGTGTGTGTGTGTGTGTATGTGTGTGTGTGTGTGTGTGTGTGTGTGACTGTGTGTGTGTGTGTGTGTGTGTGTGTGTGTGTACCTGTGCAGTCGGGCCTAGTCTATACAGAAGACGAGTGGCAGAAGGAGTGGAACGAGCTTCTGAAGCTGGCCTCCAGTGAGCCACGGATACACTTCAGCACCAACGGCAGCAGCAGCAACTGCACGGGGTAGGCTCCCAGCTTACACTGCCCCCTGCAGGAGGGGAGGTGCAGCTGATTATGTGAAATTAGGTGAAATTAGGGAAGGGTTTCAACGATGGTGGTGTGCTCTGACACATAAACGCGGAGTGAATAGCTGCCCACTTTTATAAGATAATTATTTTTAAAATCATATGCATATTTTTAAAATCGGTGGATTCAATTAAAATGGAAAATGTATGCATAAGAAGAGATGTTAGAATGAGTCTTCCTGTACCCAGTTATGGGTGGAGCTACACTGACCTGTCAGTCATCGACTTTCAACCAATTATATACCAGTTTTAGGTTTTACAGCGATGATGGGTAACGTGGTAAAGTTTAAAATAATTAAAAAGCTGCATTACTAAACAAAAAAACCATCTGTGTCACAATCTATAGAAAATCATACCATGCTGTGACTATACAATCCCTATGAACCCATACAATCTCAGAAACACAAAAGTAGAAAAGAAAAACATACAGTAGCGAAAAGAAAAACATTCTGTAAGTCACACAGGAGATCTGTATCACACACGTGATGCTGTGTGCAGTCCTGTGTGCAGGAAAGGTGTGTAATGTTGAGTATCATGGGTTCGACGTCGCGGCCTGTGTTGGGCCTGGCCAGGGTTTGCCTTTTATTTGGGTTGGGGGAGACGAGGAGGTGGGAAGTGTTGGGGCGGAGTCCGGTATATAAGAGGGGTATAGGGCGGAGTTAGGGAAATGAGTGGTGGTAATTTTGGCTTTGGGCGTGGTCAGGGTGGAGTCGTCGGAGGAGCCCGTGTACGAGAGCCTGGAGGAGCTGCACGTTTTCGTCCTGGCCCACGTGCTGAGGAGGCCCATCGTGGTGGTGGCCGACACCATGCTGAGGGATTCTGGGGGAGAGGGTGAGTTCCGCCCCCAACCGGCCTTCTGTGCACCCCCCCCCCCCCTTTACTTCTGCTCTCCTCCAGTCTGGACAACGCTGCGCCCTTCCAGCTGGCTTCATTTCTCTCTCTCTCTCTCCCCCTCTCTTTCTCTCTCTCCCTCTCTCTCTCTCTCTCTCTGTCTCTCTCTCTATCTCTCTGCGTGTCTCTCTCCCTTTCTCTCTTTTTCACTTGCTCTCGCTCTCTCACACACGCACACACACACACACACACACACAGCCAGTACCATATGTGTGTAGAGAGCGAGTGAGAGTCTGGATTGCAGCAGGATGAGACGGGTGTCTCTCAACCGGAAATGAGTAATTAGGGGCCTTTATTCTACCAGGGTGGGACGTCTTGCGACACTTCTGCAATACCGTTGAGAAATAGTGTGGAGGGTTTTTTTTGGCATACTGCCCATTGTGTAACATGAAATATGCACTAAACAATAGGCAGTATGTACTGTTCAGTAGACCGTGTATATTTTGAGGACTCCGTAGTTAGGAGGCTGTTTCAGACATGGGCTTTATGTTTCCCTTCTTCAGTTCTGCACAGATCACGCCCAGTGCTCTCACCTGTGGCATGCTGGGACAGCGGCAGCCTCGTTGCATTCATAACGTTCAGCAGGCGCACTGTACCTTATAGCGTGATGTCATGGGTCCGCCCCCTAAAACCTCCGCCCCCCTCCCTCCCTCCCCCCCCCCCCCCCTCCAGCGTTCGCGCCCATCCCTTTCGGCGGGATCTACCTGCCCCTGGAGGTGCCGGCCGCCAAGTGCCACCGCTCGCCGCTGGTCCTGGCGTACGACCAGGCCCACTTCTCCGCCCTGGTCTCCATGGAGAGGCAGGACAGCGCCAAAGTGCAAGGTCTGTGTCGTCGTCGCCTCCGGTCGCAGTCTGCGTTAGCGCCCATCTTAGTCCCGGTCTCAGTGTCTCAGCCAGTCTCTGCTACAGCCTGAGAACGTCTGTGTCACAGTCTGTCAGAGTCCAACACAATCTGTCAGTAAGTGTATATACCTGGTGTAGCCTACATTACTGTCTTCCTTATAGTCTGCAGAAGTCTACATCAGTCTATGTTATAGTCTACATCAGCCCCTGTTGTAGTCTACATCAGTCTCTGCTGTAATCAGTATCACAGTGTATATCAGTCCATGTTGTAGTCTACAGCACAGTCTATATCAGTCCCTGCTGTATTCTGTAGCACAGTTTATATCAGTCCCCGCTGTAGTCTGTAGTCTCTGGTGGCTCAGGCTGTGTTTCTCCCCTGTAGCGGTCATCCCGTTGCTGGACTCGGAGCACAGGCTGCTGCCGCTGCACTTCGCCGTGGACCCCGGGAGGGGCTGGGAGTGGGGCAAGGACGACGGCGACAACGTCAAGCTGGCCAGGTACGGCTCGGCTCGGCCTGGCTCGGCCTGGCTCGGCTCGGCTCGGCCTGGCTCGGCTCGGCCTGGCTCGGCTCGGCTCGGCCTGGCTCGGCTCGGCTCGGTCTGGCTCGGCTCGGCCTGGCTCGGCTCAGCTCGGCCTGGCTCGGCTCGGCTCGGCTCGGCTCGGCTCGGCTCGGCTCGGCCTGGCTCGGCTCGGCTCGGCTCGGCTCGGCTCGGCTCGGCTCGGCTCGGCCTGGCTCGGCTCGGCTCGGCTCGGCCTGGCTCGGCTCGGCTCGGCTCGGCCTGGCTCGGCTCGGCACACGGTTCACGGCGTTTGCGCTGCTGACCGCAGTAGGACCGGGTGTCAGCGGTCAGGATTAAGCCGTTCTGTGGATTGGCGGTACAGGAGTGGGATAGAGAGGCGGGATTATCGTTAACTGAGCTATGAATGGAGCCCCTTGCTAAATATAACCCAGCCTGGGGGTGTGGAAAGGATCTGGGCAGAAATGGTGCGATCATCAGCTTTGTGGGGTCGTATACTTTTCAATTCAGTTGGTTCAGAAAAAATTATTTTGAAATTCTGGCAATGAGTTGGAAATTGGCTGGAATGCTCCAAGATTTTTCAGTGAATTGAATTTCAGTCAATTTTCTGAAATTGAATTTTCCCCTCCCCTTTGTATGATAGTGGGTATATCTGCTACGCACCTTGCTCCTTTAACTGAAAATACACGCTCTGCTTAATGTGACACGGTTTTAGGGAAATAAACCCTCCCCTCAACGAAAGCCACGATGCTAGTCGTGATAGTTTGCAAAATCGGCAAACTGTCAAGACTAAATGAAATAAATAAACAAGCAGGCCCAGACCAAAGCTGGCAACAGTGACCAGGCAGCAGGCTGTGATGTCATAATGGCCTCTGTGACCCCTCCCCCACAGTGTCACCTTGTCCCTGGAGGCGAAACTCCACCTACTGCACAGCTACATGACCGTCACCTGGCTGCCCCTGCCCTGTGACACGCAGGTGAGTGTGAGACTCATTGATGTAGAATGCTTTTGGGTTTGATGACAGCACGCTTAAAGATGGAATCTGCGTGTAGGACTTTAATTAACGACACACCAAAGTTCTGCACAGTATGGTGTGTGGGGGGGGGGGGTTCTTTGCCAAGTTGGCAACGATGCAGTTGGTTTAATATTTTTAATCGCCTTCTTGAATTTGTAAATTTGTACCGGTCATGTAATGCTTATGATTTTTCTTTGTTGTGACATGAATGAAAATGACTGGGTTGTATCGACTGAGCATTGCAGCTGAAGTTAAGCCATTGCTGATGTAACGTTAATGGACCAATAAAGGTTTTATTTAAACAGAAGTACTCCCTGCCCCTCCCCCCCTCTCTCCCCCCCCCCCCCCCAGGCCCCGCTGGCTCAGCCCGAGTCTCCCGCAGCCTCTCCGGGGGACGACGCTCGCTCTCCTCCCGACTCGGGCGAGTCCGACAAGGAGTCCGTGTGCAGCAGCTCCAACGGCAACGGCGGGGGCGTGGCCAGCGTCGCCGGGGGCGGGGTCAACGGGAGCGGGGCGGAAGCCAAGGCGGGCGGGGCCGGAGGCGGAGGAGAAGGCGGGGGATCGTCTAGCTCCTCCTCCAGCACCTCCTCCAGCTCCTCGAGTTCCAGCTTCGGGGGAGTGGGCGCGGGTGCGAGCGGGAAGGACAAGGCCAAGGACAAGGACAAGAGGAAGGCGGACTCGGTGGCCAACAAGCTGGGCAGCTTCGGGAAGAGCCTGGGCAGCAAGCTGAAGAAGAACGTGGGCGGGCTGATGCCGGGGAAGGCGGCGGCCGGGGGCGGGGCCAAGGCGGCGGGGGGGGAGGGGCAGGAGAAGAAGACGAAGAAGGGCTCGCTGAAGGTGCAGGCGGACACCCGGGACGGGTCCCCGAGCGACGGCGGCCGGGGGGGCGGCTGCGGCTCGGGGGGGTCAGGGAAGGGCTCACCGTCGCCGGGCGGCGAGCGGCGGAAGGGGGCGGAGCCCTGCCGCTACGGCTCGGACGTGAAGCTGAGCCTGACCGCCATGCGGGCCGCCATGCAGGGCGACAGGAAGTTCGTCTTCGCCGCCATGCTCGCCGCCAGCGGCCGCCAGCCCTTCCAGGAGGAGATGATCCAGAGCTACCTGGCCGACGCCCAGGACCGCTTCCGCGCCGAGCAGGAGCAGCGGCGGGGGGGCGGAGCCTCGGCGGGCGGGGCCCCGCCGCCGGCCGCCAACGGGACGGCGTCCAGGAAGGAGGTGGCCGTGTACCGTTGCCATGACTTCAAGCCCGAGGACCCGCCCGAGGCGCCCGCCCCCTCCCTCGCCCACCTCAAACCCTACACCATCCCCCGCCCCACCCTCATAGCCCCCGCCCCCGCCGCGAGCCCCGCCCACAACCCCGCCCGCCTCCCCCCGCCCAGCTACCTGGAGACGCGGCGGCTGCAGGCCGGGGGGTCCCCCTCTTCGTACCCGGGGCTGCCCTCCTACGCCACCCTCCCCCGCCACTGCCCCCTGCAGCACCCGCGGTACCGCATCCCCGCCTCGTCCCTGCCCCCCGGCCCCGGCCCGGCCCCGCCCCCGGACCGCGACCCCCCCGACTACCTGTCGTCGGGCGCGCCCGCCGTCCGCCACTTCTCGCTGGGCAGCGCGGGGGGGCTGGCGGGGCTGCAGGCCCGCTGCAGGATGCCCGCCTGCAACTTCTACGGGCACCCGGAGACGGGCAACTACTGCTCCTGCTGTTACCGCGAAGCACGGAGGAGGGGCGGGGCCGAAACCCCCGTGCACAGGTTCTGAAACGGGACGACCCCCCCCCCCCAACCCCAACCCCAACCCCAACCCCACCCCATCCTCAGCCCCCCTTTTATGTTTTCTTTTTAAGTAAGCCCCACCCCATCTGACACAGAGACAAGCGGACCGCGGCCTACTTTTTTTAACGAGGGTGAGGTGAGTCGAGCAATAACGACTTAGAGTAACGACTGGCCTGGTTTTTAGCCGTGGGACTGAAAGAGGGCTTTTGGGTTGTGGGGGGGGTGGTTACAAACCCGTTTCTCTCCAAAATGGCTTACAAGATTGATTGATTGAAGTAAATTTATTTGGTTTATAATTCCACCTTCGTACCCCTCGATTTCCCCAGCCAATCAGAGTCTCCAGGCCCTTCTTCCTCCAGTGTGCTGGGCTGGACACCTGCATGTGGCTCCCCACTGCTGCCACCCAGTGGACAAAAAGCTCAACAGCAGCAGAATGTTCAGAATTCAAAGTGTGGCAGGGGCTGGCTGCTGTTGATCAGTCCTGGCACCCAGAATTGGCTTGAATGACAGATCGGAGGGATCATAAGAGATGTGTATCGGTTCAGGCTAATGATCATGCGGACAGAGGGGGCGGGGGCGGGGGCGGGGGGCAGCTTTCAGCCTGTTCTCAAAAGCAAATTTGTGCTTCAGAGCAGTTGATGGGACAGGTCCTCAACCCTGGTGCTGACAGAGCTGCAGTGTGTGGTTTTTGTTTCGTTGTTATTCAGCTCTTGTTTGATTCTTGTACAACCTGCTGGTTACACACTGGACTGACCTCTTCTGGCCTCTGTGGTCTGAACGGGTTTGTGGGAAACTCAAACCGAAGCAGACCCAGCGGCTCTCCAGGGCCAGGGTTGAGGACCGCTCTGCTGGAACGTTTGATTGGCACAACGGATCATAATGGTGAAGTGCGTGTAACATCCAGCATGCTTCTGTTTGACCTGTGCGTTGAGGTTGAGCCTCATGTTCCACTGGGCTAAGTTCCCCAGCAAGGATGACGGGGTTCGTTTTGGGTTTGCTAACTGTCTCTGAAATGGAACGTGCCGTCCTTGTTCCCTCCCCCTCCAAGTTGGATGTGATGCCAACTTTGTCCCCTCCCTCATCAATTAGATGTTGTGTAGCCCCGCCCCTTGGCGGTCTTTAACATCTCCCTATTGGTAGTCGCCACACCATCCAGTCTGATGACGCAAGTTTCCGAGTGATGGATAAGCTGGAGCTCCACCCCCCACCTCCCCTCTCTTTTTTAATTATTATTATTATTATTATTTTTATCTCTGTCTGCACAAAGCAAGCACTTTCGTAAGGACTCAAACGATATGCGGAGATATTTTTGTCACGAGGCTGTGGACTCATTTACCGAATTGTGCGTTTGAAATTTTGGTTCGAGCTGGAATAAGAAGGGGAGGATCTGCGACTCATGAACGGCCGCAGTGCGTCAGCTTCCTCCTGTGGCTGTTTGCGGAACTGCAGTTCCCGTTGAGGCACTGCGGGGACCTGTTTAAATCTCTGCCTAGCCAGCTCCACGCTGACTGTGAAGGGTGGCTAAGCGAACCATAAAAATCGGTTGGACACTGGGTGAACCAATCACAGGACAAGTCGATGATTGACGGCACATGGCAACTCCGCCCACCATTCATGTCTTTCGTACATAATTTGAAGTATGCAAGAATCATCGTTGGGTGGGAGATTTCGTTTAGTGGCTTTGACCTCACTTAAAAGCAATAGAAAAATGGCGTGGTCATACGGAAAGGGGTCGTCTTTGGGGTGGTGGGTAGAGGATTCGGGGACGTTTTTGAAGGGGAGAAAACCCAGAAAATATTCCCTCATTTCTGAAACGGAGGTCAGATTTGATCGACTCTCAACACTCCCTGCTTGCTTTAAGAGCACGGGAGAAACCCAAAAACCCAAAGAAGTCATTTTGTCGCAAAAAACAAAGTTGACTTGAAATGCAGTGTGTTCTGAAAGATATATTTTCTTAAAATGGATTTAGGTTGTCCCGACGAGTGTGAGTTTTTTCCCGCTGATACGCATAATCCGGGTATGTCAGCACACCTCTATAACATCGCTGCACGCATTCAGTTTTTCTCTTTTTAAATTAATTCAGTGTTTTCTCTGTGTATGTGTGTTTTTATTTTGCCGTCGCTATGTGTTCATCCATGTGAACTCCCTTGAATTGCAAAAATATACCATTGGCAAAACCATGAAGTCAAGAAATTAAATTCGAAAACTCAAATAGAGTGGGGGAACAAAAAACAATGTCCCTCCCAATTATTTTGCTGTTTGGTCCTAAAATCTGTGCTGAGCTCTGTTAATTTCAAGCACACAGACAGGCATCCATTGCGATATACAGTTCGCCGTTTAGTCAACAGGCGCCACACTTGTGTTACTGTGCACCTATGATGTTTCTGAATAACATATTCGCAAAAACAACACACACGAACCATTTTCTGGACACAGTTGCGCACGAGACGCGAGGCAGTTCAAACCTGTTACCTGGCAACTGTGAAGCAATCGCCTGAAAGTCGTCCTGCTTGGGTAGTGAGGGCTCCTGAAATGTCCGGCCTCGTATTTAGCCCTCCTGGTCAGTAGGGAATTCGCTCTCGTGGTTCTGTGCATTTTCATGGTTTTGTGAGTTCGTTTGTCGAACATCCACTCGACGGAAAATGCGGGAGTGTTTCAAAAAGTATACATTTATCCAGATGCAGTGGTTAAAACGGATGGGAAATCAAAAGTGTGATGATGGTACCTTTATTATTTCTTTGTGTGTGTGTGTGTGTGTGTGTGTCTGTGTTCTTTTTTATTTTCATTTTTATTGTAGCTAGCAGCATCACGTTCTTCATCTACTCCAAACATGGATAACATTTTTAAAAAATGTTTCATAGCTTTGGGACTCCTACGAGACTGCAAACAGGTGTTTTTTTTTTTTTGTATTTAAAAATGGAGAGAGGTTGTACAAATCTGTATCTTTGAGTTATTTTTTTAAATCTAAAGCTACGTTTTGCAATGTTTTTAAATTACGATCAGAATGTATGTTGCTGAACATTTTAAAACAAAGGACGCTAAAAACAAACTTGTGTTCAAGAGCCTGGACTTGTGAAGGAAATTCTGTCATTCGACTGGATTCTCTTGCTGAAAAACTTGTACTTTAAGACAGTCAACACAGGGGTTTCTGGTGAACAAATGCAGCCGCTCATATACACAATATACTGACAGTACAAACTGGTTTGAGAGTATATATTTATAGTCAGAATTTTCAAAATATTCTGTTGGGAATGTTCAGTTTAACGAGGGTGTTCTTTCCTGTGCTGGTCATTGTCAAACAGATTTTCTTTTATATAATTATTTATTTACTTTCGCTCCATTTTAATTTTAAGATAGTCACGGTAATTTCACCTGCAATGCATAAATATGTTGGGGTTCAACAGAAAAAAAGGTATATCTATCCACCCCATATCTGTGGAATGGATTGGGTTTTTTTTATTAGTTTGAATGGTTTTATTTCTATATTCGATTAATTTATGAAACATGTTATGCTCTGTTGTGGCCAATGGATGTCTTCTCAGCATGGGAAGATGTCTTGTTTTTGCTACGCGCAACCTACGATAATTGGAAACCGTAGCGATTGGAGTGGCCGTTTAAAGAACCGCCAAATCGCCAAAACAATCGTATTTTGAACTACGGGTTTAAAATCGCACGTTTGACTCACTCGCTGGGTGGCAATGTATTCGGCTGGAAAGAACACCTATTTTATGTCCTCAAAGTGTTTTTGCACCGTTTGAATAAATCCTTGTTTTATTTCAGTTTTGCTGCAAGCGTTGTTCTTTTTTCACAAGACTTTTCTTTAAATCCGTGTGTCCATTTTAAGCACCTGCGCAACTACACTCACACATACTAACAGACAGATGGTACTTCCGAAGTCAGCCTCTTTAAACATCACCGTAGATTAGTTTATTCACACATAAAAGTCAGATTAAAAATGACAAAATCAATGAATATGCAGGGATGTCCATAAAAAGGACTTGTCCGTGGGACTTCCAAAGTTGGAAAATTAGTCCGTTTATTTCATATTCATCGTTGTGCCCGTGGAGTTGAAAATCTGTAGCCAGTGACGTCAGGGTTACCGGGGTGTTGGAGCATATCCCAGCATGCATTGGACAGGCTGCCAATCTATCACAGGGCACACACACTATTCACTCACATACTCACCCCTATGGGCAATTTACAGTCTCCAATTAGCCTACCTGCATGTCTTTGGCCTGTGGGAGGAAACCGGAGTACCCGGAGGAAACCCATGTGGACACGGGGAGAACACGCAAACTCCACACAGAAAGGCCCCAAGACGAGATTCGAACCCACAACCTTCTTACTGTGAGGGCGACAGTGCTACCCACTGCACCACCGTGCCCGGGTTCGAGCAGTGATTGCTGGCGGGCAAATGGAGCCTTCTCTCGGCTTAAAATGGCAAACAGAGCCCGACCTTTGAGACCGGCGGCCTTGTTGACACACACCTGTTTGGGCACGCCTTCTCTCGCTGGGGGGGAGGGGCGGGGCATCGTGGGTCTGGACTGTTTAAATATTCACGCTAGCGCTAGCATGCGCTCGGAGTGCGTCCCTGGGTTCGTTTCGGCTCGGCTCAGCAAAGCCTCGCTGTCCCAACATTCGTAAGGTGGGTCGTTTGACTTGCAGCTGCGTAAGTCCAGAGTACAGCCATTATTAATGCACCCTCACCTCAGGAAGTGTTGGGCACTTTTCCCATCAGCTGGTCTCGGAGGCTGGACACGATGCTCAGAGGTAGTTGTCTGTTGAAGGACAAGACGACTGGTCGGCCCGGTCAGTCTCCAGGAGAAGTAGAAGCTGCCCTGGGAAAAAAACGACAACAACAACCATTTGGATCAACACCTGAGCAAGGCCATTGAAGCAAACTTCTTTAGAGAATTACAATGTGTAATGTGTACACGCACACACACACACATCCAGCTGTATACCAGGTTTACCTTTTTAAGAAAATCCTACATTTATTTAGAATTGGTGTAGTTGTTTGTTTAATTGATGGGACAGTCAGGATTCTGCCGTTCTAATTATGAGTAAGTGACATACTGTAAGTAATTAAAAGTATTTTATATGCTGTATATAAATATGTAATAGATACACACACACAAAATGCCTCCAGTAGAGCTTCCCTAAGCTTCCGCAGCTTGAAACGAGAGTGAAAAAGTACAGATTGTCTTTGGCGAGGACACAGAAGCTATGCTTTCTCCGTCGGCCGCCAGTATAATTTTCACATGAAACATTAATGGCGACGGAGCTGGAAGGCTCAGCAAATATATATTTAATCATCGTCCCATGAACCTGTGATTCACGCCAAATACCTGTGTGAAAAAGAACAACTATACACACGCATGCACGCACACATACGCACATACATACACACGCAAGCACACACACACACACACACAGACATGCACACACCCTCTATCACACACGCAGACACACACACACAGACATGCACACACCCTCTATCACACACACAGACACACACACACACACACGCGCACACAGTGGAGAAGATGAAACCACACAGAATCTCCCATCAGGAAACGCAGACGTGACATCATCACGGTCAGGGCGAGATGCAGGCGGTGTTTGGTTTCTTTGGATTTCCTTTTGGGATAATGCTATAGTCATACCTGTGTAAAGGTAAGTTGTTGGTCTTGTGCTGTTTACTTGCGTTACAGTACATATTACTCTTTCTTAGTTTCACATTACATAATATTACAGGCGATTAGCCGACGCTCTTATCCAGAACGACTTGCTCAACTTTTTACACAGCATTTACGTTGCGTCCATTCATACAGCTGGACATGTACTGAAGCAATGCAGGTTGAGTACCTTGCCCAAAGGGTACAACTGCAGTGTTCTAGAAAGGAATCGTCTGCTGGACCCCTTGGTCAATTACATTTAGCGGAAGCTCTCGTTTAGAGCTGCCCTGCGACGCTTGTTATTTATTCATATATCTTTTAGCGCAGTGCATGTGTGCATTTAGCAGCCCGGGAACCGTAGCGCTTCGGGTTAGTTACCTGTGCTCGTGGACGCAATGGTAGTGGCCCCCTGCCTGGGACTTGAACCTCGTAGAAGGGTTACAAGCCCAGGTCCCGAACTTTAATACTGAGCTTCTGCCCGTGCTCCTCGGCTCTGAATCTGCCGGGGGGTGGGGGCCCGGGGCAGAAGGGCAGGATCAGGACGGGGGTGTCGGAGGGGGTGGGGGTGGGGGGGCAGCGGGGGGGGGGGGGATCATGTTTTTGAAACCGGCACACTGTGCGCCGTGTCCGGTTGCCATGGCGAGGGCAGGTGATGAGCAATGGAAACCGCGGGGAGCCTCTGCCCCCCCCCCCCCCCCCCCCCCCCCCCGGGGAAAGTTTCCTGGCCGTCTCGTGAGTGCTTGGGTTTCTCTCTCTCTCCCTCCCTCCTTCTCTTTTTCTCTTCCTCTCTCTCACTTTCCCTCCCTCCCTCTCTTTGTCTCTTCCTCTCTCTCCCTCCCCCCTATCTTTTGCTTTCTCTCTCCCTCCTTTTCACTGTTTCTCTCCCTCTCTCCCTCCCTCTCTCCCCCTCTCCATTTCTCTTTCTCTCTCTTCCTCCCTCTCTTTCTGTTCCCTCCCTCTCTCTCACTCTGGCCTACTCTCACTTTTCTGTGTGTCAGCCCCCTCCACCTCCTCTCTTTCTCTCCATCTCTTTCTCTCAGACTTGCTTTTACCCACTCTTCCTCTTTCCACTCCTCCTTTTGCGTTGATTAAACATTCATCAATATTTCATATTTCTGTATGATTCTTTTTACATTTTTTTCTGATTTTTTCCCTGGTTTTCTCCCAATTTTGTGGGCGGCTGTACCCTGGCACTGTTCAGCTCCCTGTGTGCCGCTGAGAATTCACCCAGTCACTCACTCATTCATTCACTCACTGACTCACTCAATCACTCACTCGCCCAGTCACTCATTCATTCACTCACTCACTCACTCACTCACTCAATCACTCACTCGCCCAGTCACTCATTCATTCACTCACTCACTCACTCACTCACTTACTCACTCACTCACTCACTCACTTAGTTAAAGCATTCCAACTCACTCAAAAGATTCAGTCTCGCTAACTCACTCACCCGCCATTCGGTCAAACGTTCGTTCACTCTGACTCACGACTCACTCCCATCATCTCGCCTCTCATGGGGAAGAGGCAACATGGCGACCATGTTGGGGTGTGAGCATCGCCTCTTCTCTCTCTCCTTTCCCTCCTTTTAGCCCTCATTATCTGATTTAGTCCCCAGCGATCTCCAGTCCTTAAGAAAAAGGAGTTCCTGAATTCAGTCCTGCATTGTCAGTGTTTGAAATCTGTAACTTAATCCAATCAATTTGGCAGGAAAAGCCCTTTTATTAACATCTAGCTATTGGGATTAAATAGGATCCAATGGAACCCACTGAGATCCAATGGGATCCACTGGGGGCGGGGCTAGGAGAAGCCTGGAGCAGAATCTGTTGGCCTGGGAGTAACCCCGCCTCCCGCCTGCAGGGATTGGGTTACAGCGTCGCAGAGAAGGAAAGTGGGAGTGAGCGCCTGGCTGTGTTACATCGGCCGGATGAGCGGAAACTGACACAGCCTCTGCCAAGGAGAAGAAGAGGGGGAAATGGGTGCCTTTGGAGCGGCCAATGGCTGGGTAGGTGATAGTCCCACAGGGGGATTTTGGGAAACTGAGTTTTTTTTTTGTTGTTGTTGTTGCCTACTTGTGCGGTTGATTACTTTAGATTAGACTTTATTGTACATTCCTGTGGGAAATTTGATTTGGTTTTGTATATAATCAGGATTAAAAAATAATACATAGGGCAATATAACTCTAAAATACATTACAGGCATTTAGCAGGTGCTCTTATCCAGATTGACTTTTTACATTTTTTTTTAGTGTCCATTTATACAGCTGAATACATAATGCAGTAATTTAGGTTAAGTACTTTGTTCATGGGTACAACTGCAGTGTCCCACCTGGGAATTGAACCTGCAACCTGTAGGTTACACGGCCAGTTCCCTACCCATTTATACTACACTGCCACCGACCCACGCTCAGGAGGGGCAGTGCTGTGGGGACAGAGGAGGTTCTCTGTGTGCAGGGGGTGTGATGGACGTGCTGGTTTTGGAGTGGAGGGAGAGGGGGTTTGCGAATCCCCGTCTGAAGCGTAAGGGGTCACAGTGGGCGGTGTAAAAGGACGCCGTGTTCTCGAAACGTCACTGAAATGTTGTTTGGCGTTACGCTGATGACTGTGTGTTGCCTCTGTGCTCCCATTGGATGGAGGTGAGTGACAAGGCGCCTGGGGGTGTGTCTGTCTCCCTTCTGCCCCCTACAGGACAGGATACTGAACTACAGGACACTGAACAGCGGGGACAAAGACATGGTCGGCCTGGACTGTCTGCCAGGTCAGTGTGTATGTGTGTGTGTGTAAATATGTTTACTGCAGCTTGTAGCAAAGTCCAATAAATGTGAATTTGAAATAAATGTGCACCTGCCCTGGACAAGGTTCACAGAATAAAAAAATGAACCTTTTTTTGAATTGGTGAACTAAAAGCAGAGTAAAGGAAACATGATAACTCAGTTCTTTTTGTTTTACAAGAGTCAGCTGATGATTTTTTTCATCTGTGTCTTTGTGTTCATTTTTAATTGACAAACAGCTTCACTTTCCCTATTTGTTATTCGTTAATAAATTGGCAAAGCAGAACATTTCTCGTTTAATTCCCTTTTCTATTGGTCAGAACTGAGAGCATCTGCACATATCCGTGGCAAACTAATTTAATCAAACTTTGGGTATCTTTTTGTAAGACAAAAAAATGTATAGGCTCCTTTGTTAAATCCTGTACTTTCATTTCTACTGTTCGAATACAAAGCCCTGAATTCTTCAGAAAAGCTGGACATTAGTAAAGTCCATGCCAAATCAATATGACAGGTCCAAGAGGTCAAAATAAACAAAAAAAAACAGAAATTAAATCTGACTATATTATACACAGTCAGATTTAAAAGAAGACTTTCCACTTAGTGTTCTTTCTTCCTCTTTTTTCATCTTTTCATCTGTCACTCAGAGGGCGGGGCTCCGGCCGAACCTTCGCCCCATTCTCGTGTGACGCTCGGACGCACCGATCGGGTGAAACCGAATCGGCCCTGCCTGTGGGGGGGTACGGGGGGGGGGGGCATGTCTCGATATCTCAGCGCAGACGGCGATGGACGGACAGGTCGTGCACCTTTTGTACGGGGCAGACGCGGACACAAAGCCAGCGGCCGCGCTCGATGCTATCCCATACGTACCTGTTACCTATACCTGATACCGTGGATATCATTGCGCGACACGACTATGACCGCTGGCTCTGTAACGCGAGAGGGCAGGACCAGGGGCCCCCACCAGAGCTTTCACTCAAATAAAGACATTTAAAAAGAGCCAGGTTTTGAAATGGGAGGGGTGGGGGGGTAATGTAATATTTATAAAACTGTGGTTTTCGCTAATTTCGACAATAACTTTCTGGCTGCTATCGGGTAACGCTCACAGAGAACCAGGAAGTACAGTCAGAAAGAATCCTCCGGTCACCACCGCCTGCTATTCTGTTGGTTTGGTGATGTCATAATGGGTTGACCTAGGTCATAATGGGTTGACTGATGCGTACGTCACAGATGTGACTCCCATTGTCTCGGATGGAACCCGGTTGCCGTCGGTGATGCCTCCCTGACCCCGCCCCCCCCCCCCCCCTCTGTTGCCCAGGGGAACGGGTGGTGCAGAGGGCAGTGCTGGTCAGGAAGAAGCTGAGCACCTCGGAGGGGGGCGGCTGGCTGGCGGGCACCCTCTTCTGCACCTACTTCAGGCTGGCGTTCGTGCCCCAGGACGCCCCGAGGCGGAAGGTGAGTGCCACGCCCATCGCCCCCCCTCCCTGCTGCCGCCGCCGTGAGGGGGTGTGGCGAGATCATTCCGTCAGCCAATCAGACGGTGTTGCGGCAGGACTGCGGTGATAACAAGCTCAGAACAGAGCTTGGATGATACAGGGAAATCACACAAATACATATAAGTGTTTATATATGTGTTTGAATCTCTTTGAACAATGTCCCAATAAAGGGGGTTTTAAAATCAAATCTCTCTCTCTCTCTCTCTTGCTCTCTCTCTCTCTCTCCCACTCTCTCTCTCTCTCTCTCTCGCTCTGTTGCCAGGACGATGGCGATCCTGTCCTCCTTGGGGATCATGACGTAGCCCTCACCTCCATAGAGAAGGTGGTGGCCGGTGAGCTCAGTCTAATAAAGGCATGAATATCCTCAGAAAGCAATGTCCTCATCGTAAATTCTTTCCCAGGTGTAAACCCTGGACCTGGCTTTGGGCGGCAGTGTAGTATAGTGGGTAAGGGGCTGGTACCTAATCTGCCTTGCTTCAGGTCTAAACCCACTGTGCTACTGATATACCTCTTACGGTAAACACACTGACAGCATATAACTGTGCTCTATAATTAACAGAGAGTTAAGTGAAAAGGACAGGCCTGTCAGCCCATCTCCTGATCTTACCTAAACACTGCCTTTTAGCCAGAGGTTTTTTACATCGCCTGGTCCTCTGTAAAGACTAGCCTTAAATCGACCAATCATTTGCGAGAGAACCAGCCATTGTGCACCATTAAGTCTGCATTCTGAGGTACCACGACTCACTGACACTGACCAATCACAGTCCTTTGGTCGGTGATTGGCAGCGTGCAGTGTCTCCGCCCATCGTGGGGGTTTGGCAACGGCCTCGCTGTCCCTCCCGGGCCCTTTCGCCCCCCTAACCCGCCTCCCCTGCGTCCGCTGTCCCGCAGTGGGGCCGTCCCGAGCCAAGCACGTCACCCCCAGCTCCTCCCTCCGGTCCGCCCCCGAGCAGCTGGTCCTGTACTGCCGGGACATGAGGGTCCTGTGCTTCCTGTTCGACCGCCTCACGCCCCCGGCCCAGGTCATGCAGGTGAGCGCACCCTGGTGGCGAGGGAGGGTAGTTTCCCCCTCATCACTGTGAAGCACTTTGAATGAAAACCGCTATATTTATAGCTCTATAAGCATTGTCATTGTTGTTGTTATTATTATTATTATTATTATTGCTGTTGTTCCTGCAGATGACCTACACCCTTGCCAGGGCATATCAGCCACTGAGCCCCAGGACCGTGTGCTCCTTTCAGAACGCCACCCTGGGAAACACAGGCAATGGAAACATTGGTTCCTTTTCCCCTGAGTTGATTGAACTAAAATATATTAACAAGATCAGAAAAAAATATTTCAACATATGGCAATATATGAGCAAACAATTATTTGCACCTTCAGATATTGTAGAATATTACATACCCTGGATGGCCAGTATTATATTGCATATAATTGTAATTGTATTCCCAGTCAATTTCTGCATGTTGAAACCACTCAATAGACCACAGAAAACAATGCTCTTGATCCTCTGATTTTTCAAATCTTTCCTTTGAGATGTATCAGTGATTTTTTGCCATGTGAGCTACTTACACTATTGGACCAATACTGTTTGTATTGGGCTAATAGATAATGTATTAATCAATAGAGTATAAATAAATACACTATTGATTCATGGAGCATTCCCCTTATTTTTTGAATACTTTGAGATGAAAGGTCACATGTCTCCTTTGCTGTGTTGCTATGCCCCCCCCCCCCCCCCCCAGAGATGAAGCAGTTGCTTAGCAACCGGAGACGAGACCCTGACATGAACTGGTTTGAGGGCGTGGCCGACTGGGAGGCGGAGCTGGAGCGGACGGGGGCCGTGGGCTGGAGGGTCAGCAGCGTGAACGACCGCTTTGAGATGGCTCCCAGGTACCAGCTCACAGTGCCCCCTACAGCAGTGGAGGGCTACTGCAGGCCTCACTGAAGTTATAGTCTGCGGCTAGTTCGAAACAGCGCACTTGTCTACTATTGCTTTCTGCTCTCTGAAGAGTTGACCTGCCTTTCCTGTCAGCCTGCCCAGGTACAACGTGGTCCCGCACAGGGTCCTGGACACCGAGCTGAAGAGAACCTTCGCGCACTTCCACGAGGGACGCATCCCCGTGCGTGAGACCGCCTCTCGCGTTACGTCTCCTAGGAGACGGGCCCGCGCTCCCGTCTGACGGTACACGCTGACGTGTAGCGCCTGGAACACCGCGGTAATGATGTAACTGTGCTCTCGTCCAATAGCGATGGTGCTGGCGTCACCCGGCGGGCAGCGACCTCCTGAGAACGGCTGGCTTCCAGAACAACATCTACCACGAGAAGGACGACATCAGGTGGGCATTGGGTCAGAACCCATGGGTGGCCTGGGCTTCACCCAGTTCAGCGCTGGTGTAGGCGGCAACTCTGACCACTCCCACATCAAAATCACCGTCTGCCTTGGGTGTGGCCTAACATGCTGATGGACATCTGTTTCTCTCCCCTCCCCCTCTCTGCTCTCCCCCTGTCCCTCGTTATCTCTCCCACCCCTCTCCTCTCATTCCCTCCTCTCTTACTCTCTGTTTCCCCTTACTTTCTCTCACCCCTTCCTCCTTCTCACTCTCCCCTATCTTCCACTCTCCATATCTCTTCTCTCCCTCTCTCCTTCTCCCATGCCATCCCTCTCTCTCTCTCATCTTTCCTTCTCTCCATCTTCCTCTCCCCTTACCCCTTCCCTTCTCCTTTCTTCTCCCTCCCTCTCTCTTTTCCCCTCCCTCTTTGCTCTACATCTCTCCTTCTCTCACCCCTCTCCCTCTCTTCTTCTCTCTCCCCTTCTCCCTTTTTCCATCTCTCTCCCTCCCTCTCTTTGTGTCTTCTTCCCTCTCTGCCCCTCCCTCCACCCTCCCCCCTCCCCCTCTCTCCCTCTCTGTCTCCCTCCCTCTCCCCCTTCCGGCTCTCCCCCCCCCTCCCTCTCTGTCTCCCTCCCTCTCCCCCCTCCGGCTCTGCCCCCCCCCTCTCTCTCTGTCTCCCTCCCTCTCCCCCCTCCGGCTCTCCCCCTCTCTCTCTCTCTGTCTCCCTCCCTCTCCCCCCTCCGGCTCTCCCCCCCCCCCCCCCCTCCTGGATCAGGAACCTGGAGAGCCTGTTATTCGGGGGCCAGCAGCGGTGTGTGGTCGTGGAGCTGGGGGAGGAGATGCCCACATTGGGGGAGGTCCAGCTGGCACACACGCGCCTGCGAGCTCTCTGCCTGGGGGGTAAGACAGCCCCCCACCCTCCCAGTACACCCTGCCTGGCCCTGCTGACTCAGAGGGATCAAGTCCACTTTGTCTCAGTCAAATCAGGAAACATGCGAAATGAACTCTTAAGAATTCTGAAATTAAGGAATTGGGCTTCAGTCCATGTCCCGAATTGACTGAAATGAAAGCAGAGTTGACCTTCCTAACCGAACTCTTCAGGGCCACCATCTCATCTTCAGTTTGGCCATGCTCTCCGGTGTGTGAATCATGTCGGTGATAACTCTAGTTTGGCGGAGGTTTTTAATTCTGTGCTGTAACAGTGCTGGACATCGGTTGCAGATATCTCTTCATCGCTCTCTGTGCCTGATGAAAAATGGCTGTCTTCACTGGAGGCCACGCGGTGGCTAGACCATGTCAGGTAAAGAGCCTGCACATCTGCTTACCTGTGCTGACCTGCTCTCACCTGTGCTTAACTCTGCTCACCTGTGCTAAGCCTCCACTTGGTCCTTTACGGGTTAGGGTTAGGGTTATGGAACAAATGTGAATGGTAAATGGACTGCATTTATATAGCGCTTTTATCCAAAGCGCTTTACAATTGATGCCTCGCATTCACCAGAGCAATTAGGGGTTAGGTGTCTTGCTCAGGGACACTTTGACATGCCCCGGGCAGGGGGATCGAACCGGCAACCCTCCGACTTCCAGACAAGCGCTCTTACCTCCTGAGCTATATTGCCATGTACCACATAGAGTGAATGGCTCACCATTGTGAAACTGCAGTCTGTCAGTGAGTACCGTGTTCTGTAACAGAAGGGGTTTATGGGATACTGCCATGTGACTCCAGGTGCTGCCTGAAGAAAGCTGCAGAGGTGGCCTGTCTGCTCAGAGATGGTCACCTGACTGTGATCCTGCAGGGTGAGTCACATGACCAGGAAGGGTGGAGTCACATGACCGGCATAGCCACCATCTTCGCTTTTGAAAACGCACGCTTGCATATTGTACTGACTCACTGGACACTCAGGTCCTGTGTTCCTCCTGTCTAAACTATAGGGGATTTCCAATGCTTTAATTCAGCAAAGAATGTCCATTAGCTCAGTACTATACTTGCTCACGCCTCCTTCATGAATAATCAGGAGATGCTGCAAAATTATGAAGGTTTCAACAGAAGAGAGACAGAACTTATAAATGTTAAGAAGATGGAGCTGAGTACCTGTTGTCAGTTGGCAGTTGGTGGAATCGGTCTTCCAGATGCAGTTTGGATAGAGACGGCTCACTTCCACTTTTTACCACTGGGTGGCAGTGTTTCTTACTATTATATATTAGCCTGACATAAAACTTGTACCATGGACTTGTACATGGGCAGTAGTGCATGTCTTTAAAGACAATAAAAAATATCCCCGTTTCATGCTGTGACCATGCTGTGATTTAGACTGTACTGTGATCATGCTGTAATTTGGACTGTGACTGTGCCGTGATTTGGACTGTGACTGTGATATGATCATTCTGTAATTTGCACTGTGAGTGGACTGTGACTATGCTATGATTTGGACTGTGACAGTACTGTAACCAGGCTGTGATTTAGACGGTGACTGTACTGTGACCATGCTGTGGTTTAGACTGTGACTGTACTGTGACCTTGCTGTGGTTTAGACTGTGACTGTACTGTGACCATGCTGTGGTTTAGACTGTGACTGTACTGTGACCACGCTGTGATTTTGACTGTGACTGTACTGTGACCATGCTGTGATTTAGACTGTACAGTGTCCATGCTGTGGTTTAGACTGTGACTGTACTGTGACCACACTGTGATTTAGACTGTGACCACGCTGTGATTTAGACTGTGACTGTACTGTGATTTTGACCACACTGTGATTTTGACTGTGACTGTACTGTGACCACGCTGTGATTTAGACTGTGACTGTACTGTGATTTTGACCAGGCTGTGATTTGCACTGTGACCTGTACTGTGATTTAGACTGTGACTGTACTGTGATTTTGACCACGCTGTGATTTGCACTGTGATTTAGACTGTGACTGTACTGTGACTGTACTGTGATTTAGACTGTGACTGTACTGTGATTTTGACCACGCTGTGATTTGCACTGTGATTTAGACTGTGACTGTACTGTGACTGTACTGTGATTTAGACTGTGACTGTACTGTGATTTTGACCAGGCTGTGATTTGCACTGTGCCCTGTGCGTCTGCAGAGCCTGAGGACCGGGACATGAACTGTGTGGTGTGCAGCCTGGTCCAGGTCATGAGCGACCCACACTGCCGCACGCGGCAGGGCCTCCAGGGGCTGGTGCAGAAGGAGTGGGTGGCGGCTGGACACCCCTTCCTCAGCCGGGGAAACTGTTACCGCCACCGTGACCGCGACCGGGAGGAGGTGAGCGCTGCACGCTGAGATTCCTGCATGAGTGTGTGTGTGTGTGTGTGTGTGTGTGTGCATCTGTGTGTGTGAGTAATGAATGTGTGTAGTGAGCAATGAATGTGTGTGGTGAGTGTGTGTGTGTGTGTGTAATGAATGTGTGTGTGTGTGTGTGAGTAATGAATGTGTGTGGTGAGTGAATGTGTTTGTGTGTTTAGTGAGTGTGTGTGTGTGTGGTGTGTGTATCAGTGTGTGTGTAGTGAGTGTGTGTATATTAGTGTGTAGTGTGTGTAGTGAGTGTGTGTTTGCGTGTGTGTGTGTGTGTGTGTAGTGAGTGTGTAGTTGTGTGTGTATCAGTGTGTGAAGTGAGTGTGTGTGTGTGTAGCGAGTGTGTAGATGTGTGTGTATCAGTGTGTGTAGTGAGTGTGTAAGTCCTCTGTATATGTAGTGAGTGTGTAAGTCCCCTGTATATGTAGTGAGTGTGTAAGTCCCCTGTATATGTAGTGAGTGTGTAAGTCCCCTGTATTTTCCCAGGCTCCAGTGTTCCTACTGTTCCTGGACTGTGTGTGGCAGCTGTGGGCCCAGTTCCCCTCCTACTTCCAGCTGACTGAGGAGTACCTGCTGGTCCTGCAGGACAGCACACACCTGCCACTGTACTGCACCTACCTGCATGATTGCCAGAGAGAGAGGAGTCGCCGCTCACAGGTAACACACACGCTCGCTCACACGCACACACACATACATACACACACACACGCACACATATACACAGACAGGCATTTGCACTCTTTTTCCCTGATTCCCTGCCCCCCATGTGTGAAAATGTCACTGGTATCTCCCTCAGCACCTGCCCCAGAGCTACACGCCCATAAATGGCTGGAGGGAGGGGCTGGCTGGCGACTCTTACCCTATGGACCCACCCTTCCCCCCTGTGTGGGATTGGGCCCTGTGGTACAGTCCTGAGAGGCGGGAACGTTTCACACATCCTGTGGCCATGCCCACCTTGCCCCTTCCTGTACTGAATGGGGACCTCATTGTGAGCCAGGTAAGAGCAGAGAGACAGTCTGAGCCATTCTGAGAGTCTGAGAGAATCTAGGAGAGTCTGGGCCAGTCTGAGCCAGTCTGAGAAAGTCTGAAAAAGTCTGAGCCAGTCTGAGACATTCCGAGTGAGTCTGAGACATTCTGAGAGAGTATGAGCCAGTCTGAGACATTCCGAGTGAGTCTGAGACATTCTGAGAGAGTCTGAGCCAGTCTGAGACATTCTGAAAGAGTCTGAGACATTCCGAGTGAGTCTGAGACATTCTGAGAGAGTATGACCCAGTCTGAGACATTCTGAGAGAGTATGACCCAGTCTGAGACATTCTGAAAGAGTCTGAGCCAGTCTGAGACATTCCGAGTGAGTCTGAGACATTCCGAGTGAGTCTGAGACATTCTGAGAGAGTATGAGCCAGTCTGAGACATTCCAAGAGAGTCTGAGACATTCCGAAAATATACATGTATAATCAGCTAGTTCTGTGCATCTCTCTCCTCCTTTTCCCCTCCATTCTCTCTCTGTGTTCCCCTCCCAACCCACCCCTCCTCTCTCAATACGCTTTCCTCCCTCTCTATTATCTTGGCCCTCACTCTCTCCCTCTTTCTCTCTCTCTCTCCCTCCCTCTTTCTCTCTTTCTCTCAGAGTGATGGGACCCCGGGACGTGTATTCCTCCTGTCCCGGGGTGGATTCTCCTCCCCCTCCTTCCTCCTGCCCTGGCGTGGCGGCGGGGGCGGGGTCATGGGCGGAGCCAGTTCGGTCCCCGCCCGAAGGAACCACCGCCTGGCCCCGCCCCCGGAGAGCTCTGCGGGACTGGAGCGGCTTCTGGCGGGCGTGGCCACGCCCCCCTCCGGCCCCCAGGAGCCTCTTTTGCCCCTCCTCTTCAGCCCCTGCGTGGGGATATGGAGGGCCTGCTACCTGCGGGGGGCGCTCCAGGCACAGGTGCACACGAAATCCCAACCACTGATCACAAACCGCAAAGATTACTGGAAAATGACTCTGAAACCGCACGTTACAAACTGTACCTAACATGGGCATCAGTGAAGTATAAGCTTAGTACACTGACTTTTTTCATTAGACACAACAACAGGGAAAACATTAGGATATTACATCACGATCGCTCAGCAGAAGCATTAATCCAGAGTGACGATTCCTTTCTAGAACACTGCCACTGTACCCTTGAGTAAGGTGCTTAACCTTCATTGCTTCAGTATATATATCCGGCTGTATAAATGAATGCCATCCATGCAAGTACTATGTAAAAATGTTGCGTAAGTCGCTCTGGATAAGAATGTCTGCTAAATTCCTGTAATATAATGCGCCTACGTACAACTTCTTTATAAATTTGTGTTATTATGGCTGAACGTCAGTAGAAATTAGGTTCTATCGTCAAAAAGACCAAAATTGAACATTTTTTTTGGCCACACGCACCAGCGGTGGGTTCAGTGTCAGAAGAAGGACATCGTACCCACGGTGAAAGATGCTGGTGGACGTTTGATGTTAAGGGGCTGTGCCTTGGTCCCCTACGTGGTGTAATTTAGGGTTTGGTCAGTGTGTTCGGTAAGTGTGTTTGGGACAGTGTGTGTTTCCGTCCCCAGGCCTTCTGCCACCCCCCACCCTTGCCTGGCCACCCGGTGGAGATTTTGGCGAGGGAGGTGGAGCAGCTCAGAGAACGGCTGGCGTCGGCCGGAAGGGTTTCCGGGGAGCTGGAGACACCCGACCGGGAAGTCGGCCTCGACCAAAAAGACAACAATGGCGCCCTCTTCCTCGGCCCCGAGTCGCAGAGCTCAGTCTTCACCCTCCTGGACTCCCTACAGAACTCCGACCTGGCTGAACTCGAAAGCACCGTCCTCTTCAGCGCCACCTAACCTGCAGCACAAGCACAAGCACTGCACCCCCGCCCCCCCCCCCCCCCCCCCCCCCCGCCTGCCCACCCACCAAACTCCACCCCAGCTAAATAGGTAGTCTAGTACTCACCCATGGTGAACGCCCACTCCGTTAGCCAAAGTTCCCACCCACTGCTGCTCCTTAACCCAGAGTATGGAGAACAGTTGTGGAGCAATCCGCCCTCCCCCCCCCCTGCTCCCAGCCCCCATAATTTTACATATTCTTAATTCTTCATGAGTTATTATGCCACCTACTTTTCCTTATGAATGTATATCACTAACCATTTATCGCACTGTGTTTCTTTTGGAGACCTGGGACTGTGCTTAAAATGTATAAATAAAGCCCATAGGACATAACCCGGCTTTCACTCCTGCTCAGTATTGCATTCTATTACCATTTGTCTCGCCGGGGACATCTAATGGTAAGTCTTTCCATTTCTCAATTAAAACCCTCTATTTGTACCAGTGGAGATACCTGAGGTTGGTGTTCTTTTAGCTACACCTGTACACGTTTCGCTTACAAGCTTTAAGTATGTTTTCCCGACGGACTGCTTAAACAAAAGCACATCTTTACCAGTTCATTTGTTCCGTGCTATTTTATTGATGATTCTATTTATCACACAATAACATCTGACATATCAGTTTCCCTGAAGAGACGAACACGCCCTGCTACACTGAAGAAAGTACCTACCTGCTTCTAAGGGGGAAAGGGAAAGACAAATAACTGGCTATACGACGATTGTTCTACCCAGAGACTTTTAAAAATAGGTTCTACCTAAGCCCTGCAGGTCCGAAAATACATCTTACTTCCGACTCACTGTGTTACCAAACGGAGGGAGTAGCACGCCCAAGATCTACAGTGTCTGTGCACGCCAACCATTTTATTCATTTCGTAAAGGAGATCCGGTCGCAGTGTTGAAGTTCCGGTACATCGATGGATGGAGCACGACCACTGAACTCTCTTTGGAATACAGGGTATACTTACTCCAATACCTCGATCCTTAGTGGTTTGTGGAGTTTTAATGATTTGACTATGTATCCCTAGGTGATGTACGTTGTACAGTTATTGATTTTACTTTAAAATTTAAATATATGAAAATCTGAAAACAATCGTGTCCTCGTGTGCTCTCAAGTTATGCAACAACCTGTCTCGATCGCGAGTGAAGAATTGTGACCTGTACATACTCACACACAATGCTGCGAAAATAAACGACACTGTGATTTTAAAAAGACGATTACTGGATAAATATGCCCATTCTTGTCATAACAAACTTAAATGAAAAACAACATCACGTATCTGGTGATATCCACATTCTTACGAAAGCAAAAAAGAATGTACTTTTTCCACTTCAATATGTTTAGATTTATAATTGGTGAAATTCACCGTCAATCTGGAGTTAAATAGCACAATTTGTATTTCTATTGGAGGACTGTTCCGTCACTCAACGCTGGCAAGCCTGATTGTGCCATATCATCTGTAGAGCACCCACCCTTACAGATAGGGTTTCTTTTTGGCCAATGAGAGTGTGTCTTAGATCTGAATGGTAGTATACGTTGTCCATCTTCAAATGTTTTTCCAGCTATTGGACGACACCGGCATTTGGGGGAGGATTGCGGTGAACAATATATTTCCTTGTGCGAGTCAGATGGAAGACGGTCTGGAGAACACGATTGAAATACGGGAATAATCGAACCGAATTGCCCACAAGCATTACACAGTTGTCAATAAATGTGCTCTTTTATTTAACGCAAATGTTCGTTTCGGGCATATGAACACTTACTCGATGTGATTGGGGCAAGCGATTTGAGTTTCTGTCTGGTTTGTGATCTTGGCTATACTGCTAACTCCCGGCGTGGCTATGACGGAGTTGCTGTCTGATTTGGATAGTCGTTTCTTCGCTGATAACCTTTTGACCAGCGAGGACTGGGGTGAGTATCCTGGCAGTTAGAAAACGAAAAATCTTTAAGAATGAATGTCGATTTAACTGCCTTTTCGGGGTGAATCGTATTTGCGAGTGAAATGTGTTTTAGTTGACCAGCGACCTCAGTGGGTTGGTGTGTCGTACAAAGCATAATATAGCTAGTACCAGGCTAAATATATGTGATGTAGCTCTAACGAGAATTCGCTGGGTGCATATACACATTTTTTTTAAATCTACCTGTCTGTTAAGTGGTTTTTACCTTGGATTTTGGAATTGAAAAAGATTTTCAGTGCTATATCGAAAGATGATGCTGTTCTGATGTACATTTGCTGTCGCTGAGAGTAGGCTATGTGGCTAACCGGAAATGTTGACTCAGTGTAAGTTAACGTTACGACGTGAAGCCTTCACGCTGTCCAGTCAACATTCACATGGGAGCATTTTAGTTTTATGATTTAAAATAACGGACCGTGAAGCTAATTGTAATTTGAAACGTTTGTCCATCTAAAATTAATAACGAGCTCGGCTGGTTGTTTACTTTCAACAAGGTGGAAAGCTTAAAAATGAATTGGCTTCATTAATGGTTAAGGCTGCGTCCAAGTGCAAGTTCCTGCATCTCTGCTATGTATTTCTGTCAGTATTACTATTATTAGACTATTATATACAAACGTGCACTTGGCTGCTCAAAATGTTCGTATTTCACATTTTAACACTGAACTGTGAAATGGAGGCCCTGTCGGTCATTATTAATTTATATCTATATACGGAAGCATCGCGTACATTATTTCCTGACATAGTTCTTTAGTTCCTGTCACCATATTCCGGCGGCTAACGTTACAAGTGACTGCTTGCAAACGAGTAGTTTGTCAGAGCATTAGCAAGCATTCTGGTGTATGGGCTATTAATAATTTTGCATGTAGTGTATTATTCCTACCCATTACTTAATTTGGCCGTTTATGATTAGCAATATGTCTTATTCTGCTCGAGGCAGCGGCTACTAATATTATCTGAATTTTTTTAATCTACCAGGAAGCTTTTCTAGAAGATCTTTAACGAATTATTCTTTCTTCTTTATTGTGGCGATGGATATGAGGCGCTATTGAATGACTCCATGAAATGAAACCCGGATTTAGACACCTGTCCTCCTCAATCGTAGCTTCATAATAATTCTATAATAAAACTTGCAACAATTCTTTTCTCTGGCAACTGATGTCATAATTGGATTGGCAGTCCTGAAATTTCTTCCCCGTCATCTTTAGGTTTTGGCCGGAAGGAATTTAATTGTATTTCACGCTATTTATGTGTACGGTAATTCCACATTTAGATATGATTCCAAAAACGGCTGGAGATTTCCAGTCGGCCAATTGCAGTGTACTCATGGTACTGTTTGTTCCTGAAGCCTCTGAAGCCCCGCCCACCTCCTTCGGTTGTGCATCTTTTGCCAGATGTAGGCCTAGTTCCTAGTCACTTATTGATTTTTCTAGGAGTTTCTTGGGATGGCTCTCCTGTGTCAGTAGTTCAGGTTTCAGGAGCTCTGATTGGGTGTTCCCTCTGCCTGTCGATCACGGTACGCCCAGAGGTGATGCTTCACCCGGTTTCAGATGCCTTTGTTGTCATGGTGTGCTGGAAATGCAGTGTGATTCACAACGACAGCCTCCAGCCGTGTGGAGAAGGAACTGAACATCAGTGCGTGGGAGGGTTCAAAAAGGGAGATCGATCCCTTCCGCTGGGGAAACTGGTTCACTTTTTCCAAAATACACTGCAAGGTAATGTGAAGTGACAGGCGCTGCCCAACCGACCCCCCCGTGCCCCTGCCCCCCCCCCCCCCCCAGTTCCCGTGGTGTCCAAGGCCTTTCCAGCCCCGGACTTGAATCTAATCGCGCTAATGGCGTTTGAAGGTTAGGAATGTTTTGAGAACGCCGGGCTCTGGCGCGTTGAGATTAGGCCAGGTGCGGCATTTTCGGAGAAATTAGTCCCTTTGCGTTCCCCCCCCCCCCCCAAGGCGATGGGGGGGCCTAAGGCGTTCTGCCTGTTTTTCGGAGCAGTGATCTGTCACCTGGAGGGAGGTGCCAGGTAGGTTCCAGGTGCGGTGAGACGGGTGATTACCCAGGGGGCCGTGGGGGCGGGGGGGGATGGTCGATAAACAAACTGCAATGCTGGTGAACAGCCTCTGGTGTGTGTGTCTCTCTAAACCGTGTCTGTCTGTGTGTCTCCCTTCCTCTGTCTCTCCCTCTCTCTCTGTCCACCCGTCTCTCCCTCTCTCCTTCTGTCTCTCTGTCCATCTGTCTCTCCCTCTGTCTCTCTGTCCACCTGTCCGTATTGCAGATGCCTGCCTGTACCAGTGCGAGAGCATGGAGGAGGGGGAGGAGGCGGAGTTCACCAAACAGCTGGCATACGACACCGTGGTGAGGACGGCGAAACCACAGATCGCCCTCTGGCTCCGCCCCCTTTTACAGTGCACCGGTCGGGGGCGGCCATTTTGTGTTGTCTCAGCTGGGCTTCCTCCCTGCCGCTGACCGTGTTGCATAATAAACTTTGTTTATTTTGTAATAAACTTTATTTGTAAAGCGCCTTTCGTACACTCAATGTGCTGTACAATTTAGCACTAATATCCTCTACCTGTCCACTTTATTGCCTGTAGAAGTTAGACCTGGGTCAAATACCTGTTTGTTTTGGATTCAAATACTTTTCTGTGCTCTTGTCTGGCGTAATTGAGCCTGCCAATATGACCAGAAGGCGGGGTTTCCATTTTTTGAGAGCATTTCATCAGTTCCAGTATGACAGACAGGATCAGTGATGCGTAGAAAAGTATTTGAATCCAAAGCAAATACGTACAGTATTTGACCCAGGTCTTGTGGAAGTGGTAAAACGCTTAAATCGGACATCGTGCCGATGTGACAGAAATGTGGTGCATAGAATAAGAAGGGACGCTATATGAATTCTCGTGCGATTTAATGTATCGCATAGTAATGGTGCCGTACTGTAGAGACAGTTCCTAATGTTGAACACACGTGAGTCGCTTTGCGGTGCCGTGCTGTGTTTGGACGAGGAACCTCTGTCCTGCCGACCCATCTCACCGTCTCACCCCCCCCCCCGTATCGCTCCTCGTTCCTTCCCGCCCCAACAGTTCAACAACGACCTCGCCACGTGCCTCGATCCCCACGACCCCGCGTTGCCGTGGAAACAGCCCAGCGACGACGACGACCTTCTCACAGGTAGAGAGCGGGCGGGGGTGGGCCGCGATTGGAAAAAGGCCCTGCACACCTGATCTGCTGCGTGAAGTTAACTTGTTCCTTTTCTGTTGCGTTGAACGAGGGCATACGTTTGGCTCAGTAGTAACGTTTCCCTGACAAAGGCGTACCAGCCAAAAAAATGAAATAAAAATAAGCACTTAGTTCAGTATGTGAGGGTGTTTTTCACACGTTATCCTCCCGTAGGTGAATTTGCCAGGTGTGCAGAGATTCTCAGCTGAGTATTTCTTTTTAAATGGACGGCAGTTTAGTTTGTTGTTGTGTGTTTGAGTTTCCCTCGGGTCAGTGTGAGCATGAGCGTGAGCGTGAGCGTGAGTGAAGGGGAAAGAGCTTCTGAAGTGCAGCGAAGCTGTGCTGCTTTGCCCTGCTGACCTATGGCCCTCATGAGGAAATGGCTTTCTGATAGGTCTGTGATATTGGCCTGATATCAGCGCTTACTGCAGACTGATATCAGCACTCTCTCTGTCTCTCTCTGTCTCTCTCTGTTTTTCCCACTCTCCCTCTCTCCCTGACTCTCTTTCTGTCTCCCTCTCTCTGTCTCTCTCTCTGCTTCTCTCTCTGTCTGTCTGTCTCTTTGTGTCTGACTCCCTCTCTGTCTGTCTGTCTCTCTGTGTCTGACTCCCTCTCTGTCTGTCTGTCTCTCTGTGTCTGACTCTCTCTCTGTCTGTCTGTCTCTTTCTCTCTCTCTCTGTCTGTCTGTCTCTCTCTCTGTGTCTGACTCTCTGTCTGTCTGTCGGTCTCTCTCTCTCCCTGTGTCTGACTCTCTGTCTGTCTCTCTCTCTCTTTCAAGGTGACATTCCTGTTTTAAAGGAGGATAGGACCATCGTTCAGTCCCTGCCTGTTGACATGCGTAAGTGCCATTCCTTGCTTTGCGAGTGTGTAGTGAGTGTGAATGCGTGTATATGTGTGAGTCTGTGTGTGCGCGCGCGCGCGCGTGTGTGTGTGTGTTTTCTCTGACCTTGGCCTACCCCCTCTCCCCTTCTTCACTCATGATAAAATATTAAGCTGAACGACAGTGACGGAGGTCAGAACTGCGGTTTTAGGTGTCTGACTTGTGACCCAGGGTTGTGGGTTTCCGACCCAGATGAAGTTCAGGACCTTTGCACACTGACGTTCTGTGAACACTGTGCATCGCACACATCGAAGTGATCCTCTTAGGACTGAACTGTCAGGAAAGTCTTCACGGTGCCTACATCTCCCATGGTGCATTGTGTTCGCCACCACATTGCTTGTTTGTTTAGAACACCCCCCCCCCCCCTCAAGTTCAGCGGAATATTTACTGAACCAGTTCAGGTTAAGGACCTTTGCTCTTGCTTAGGACAGCAACACCCTAAAGCTCAAACAGCACTCTGGTGGCTCTCCAAGTCCAGCTGTCTAACAGCCTGTCGCATGTCTGTGTGCCATAAAGTGTAGGAAGAAATACGGACAAAATGGCTGTGACGTCACCCGTTGGCTCTCCACGGGCTTGGTGAAAAGCGCTTTGGAGTCTGGGAAGTGTAGTTCGCGAGCTATGCCATGTTGTACCAATTGGAGCCAGAGACTGTGCAGTAGGGACTTCGAAGTCCGGTCGTCTACTAAGCGTGTGAGATGCAGTGACGCGAACGGTCCCTGATTCGTCCACAAAATATCTTGTCCAAATAGCACAATAACTTAACAGATTAGCACATGGGGAGACATTTGACAAAGAAAAAAACACCTAATGCGTTGACTTTGGGTTTTGACTGACTGTATAGTTACCATGTGAACGGGTGGCTGAAACACCTCTGCTGGAGCCAACCGCACTGGCGCTAGTGAGCAGCGTCTCTCTGCAAGACCAGGAAGTGAGCTTCAGAAACGCAGCCTGTTTTTGGCCGCCGGTTAATGTGTGCACAGCTGAGCCAACCCTCGGCACTGGCGTGACCCCTGTTCCCATGGCGATGACACCAGCTGTGTTCTGTGTTGCAGTGTTCCAAGTGAAGGCGGAGCCTCTGTCCCCAGCCTCCTCATTGGCTTCTGACTGCTCCCTCCCGGAGGTACAGGTCAGTCCTGCTGCACTGTTACCAGACGAAGGGGGCGGGGGGAGGAGCGGGGGGGGGGCCCTTGGGCCAGACACAGCTGTGTGCAGATCAGGGAGGGTTCAGCAGAAATTAAATTACTTTCCTGGCCAGTCAGAGTAAATTATGTATTTATTTTTTTTAATGTGCAAACTGTGTTAACCCTCTCTCTCAGTGCAGTGTTAATGTACTGTAGTGTGCAGTCAGCCAGTGTGTATATACTGCATTAACCCTGTCTCAGTGCAGTGTTAATGCACTGTATAGTATTAACCCTCTTTTGCTCTCTCTGTAATTGTGATAAATTCCCTCTCCTGTTCTCTTTTAGGTGACAGTTAAAGGGGAAAACCCTCCGACCCCCCCTTACATGTTTGGGGACGTCCTGTCCCCGCCCTTGGGAACGGTCCAAGTCACCGTCACCCCCTCTCCACAACCGCAACCACGGCAACCACAACCGCAACCACAGGAACACCAATCGCACAACGGCGTTGAGAAGAAGCCCCCTGCCACAGGTAGTCTTGCGTTTCCAACGCTGAAGTCGATGGTATCCCTGTGGCTCACAAATGCTAATTTTTACGCTGCATAGTTTAACCAGGGAAAAACTCGTGTCATTTTTCATTGATGGAAATTATGGTTTTTGCCTGGGAACAGATTAAGATTTAGTTGAGCTGTCTGAGGTTTGAAGTCGTCCTTGCTCACCTCCACCTTCCTCTCCCTCGCCTTCCTCCCAGTCCTGCCTTCTCCCTCCACCCTAAAGGCCAACTCGATACTCAGCAGCAAGCTGCCCATCCAGCCCCGCCCAGTGGGTGTGGCCGCCATGCCAGTCACTCCAAGCCCCGCCCCTGCTAAGGCCCTCCTCCTGCAGAGCCTGCCCTCCATGGACCAGAAGCGGCCAGGTTTGTGCACTGCTGCTCCCTGCTGGCCACTGGCTGGAAGTGCGCTTTCTGCTCTATGTGTATACTGCGCGTGCGTGTATTGTGTGTGTGTGTGCGCGCTGCGTGAGTGTCTGTGTGGACACTGTGGGCGTGCGTGCGTGTGTGGGTGTATTATTTGTGTGTGTGTGTGGGTGTATTATTTGTGCGTGTGTGTGTGTGTGGTTGTATTATTTGTGCGTGCGTGTGTGTGTGTGTGTGGGTGTATTATTTGTGCGTGTGTGCGTGTGTGTGTGGGTGTATTATTTGTCCGTGTGTGTGTGTGTGTGGGTGTATTATTTGTGTGTGTGTGTGTGTGTGTGAGAGTACTGTGCGTGCGTGCGTGTATTATTTGTGCGTGCGTGTCTCTCTCTCACTCTCTCCTTTCCCATGGCAGTGGTCCTCTCTCAGTCCGTCTGTCTGGCCTCCGCCCCCGCCGCCATCGTGAAGGTGGAGCCCGTGTCTCCCAGCATGCATCACTGCGCCAGCCCGGCCGCTCCGCCGCCTGCCAAGCCCATTATCCCAGCATCCCCTCTGCCTGGGGGCAGCTGCGGTGACATTGATGTGAGTGACTGTGAGACTGACTGTGTTGCACTGTGAACTCAAAGCCAGAGTCCGCTGCATATAAAGCTCTGTTTCTCTCTCCCTCTCTTCCTCCATCTCTCTCCTGCCTCTCTCTCTCTCTCGCTCTCTCTCTCTCTCTCTCTCCCCCTCTTTCTCCCCTACAATCCCCCCTCTCTCTCTCAGTTCAATTCAATCCAATTCAAAAATGCTTCATTGGCATGACAAGATACAACTTGTGTTGCCAAAAGCACAGAAAAGAACATATAAAGAACATACACCTCTCCCCTTCTTTCTCTACCTCTGTCTCCCCCAAATCCCCCCTCCCTCTTTCCCTCTCTTGCTTTCTTTCTGTCTCTCTTTTTGCTCTCTTTCTCTCTCTCTTTTGATCTCTCTACATCTCTTCCCCTCCCTCCCGCTGTCTCTCAAGTCCAAATGCTACCTAGGTGTTGCTACCTAGTAGTGATACAGTATTCTTAAAAAGGTAAAAATGTAAGCAACATACTATTAAACATGTTAGGGTCTATGTTCCCTGTCCTAGGGACACTGTCATGGTGGAGGTTCCTGCTCACTGTCTCTCAGGCTGTGGCACTCTGCCACCTACTGAGCAGCTTGTGGTGCTGTGGGTCCCTCCCCCAGCAACGCTGGTGATCTGTGTGTGTCAGTCTTTTCTCTGAATTTAGGGAGAGACGTTTTAAATTTACAAGTTACGTATTTATTTTTCTGTTAGTTGTGTATGCTTTTGGCAGTTGAACCCTGACCCTCTTTCTCTCCCCCTCCCCCGTCTCCCTCTCCCCCCCCCCCCCCCAGATGAAGGTGCTGAAGCGGCAGCAGAGGATGATAAAGAACAGGGAGTCGGCCTGTCAGTCGCGCCGGAAGAAGAAGGAGTACCTGCAGAGCCTGGAGGCGCAGCTGAGGGAGGCGCAGCGGGAGAACGAGCGCCTCCGCAGGGAGAACCAGGCGCTGCGCCAACGGCTCGCCGGGACCGAGGTGGGGCGGGGCGGGGCGGGGCTGGGCGGGTCGGGGCTGGGCGGGGCTGGGCGGGGCGGGGCGGGGCTGGGCGGGGCAGGGGGGGCAGGGCTGGCCGGGACCGAGGTATGGTGGGGCAGGGCGGGGTATGGCGGGAGTTCCCAGAGTGCTGTTACCGTGGTTCCTGATTGTGGTGATCACGTATGGTGTGATACGTCTGCTTAAATGCCATCTCAATATAAAACGGTCATGATTAGTATTTTGACAGTCTCTCTCTCTCCCTCTCTCCCTCCCTCCCTCTCCCCCTCTCTCTCTCTCTCTCCCTCCCTTCCTCCCCCTCTCCCTCTCTCTCTGTCTGTCTCTCTCTCTCTCCCCCTCCCTCCCTCCCTCCCTCCCTCCCTCTCTCTCTCTCTCCCTCCCTCTCTCTCTCTCAGGGGGGTGACTCCAGTAATAGTAAGAGGGTGTTCTGCATCATGGTGGTTCTGCTGTTCATCACCTTCAGTTTTGGCCCCGTCAGGTAAAGAATGAGCTACCCGTTCACCTGCTTTTTATCGTTCCGTCCGTCTGTCACTTCATCCATTCACCTGCTTTATCCTTACATCCATCTGTCAGTTCATCCATTCATCTGATCTCCATTCGACCTGGCACACAAAATTACACTGCAGAATGACTTGAGTGTAAATATGTTTCTGGAAAAAAAAACATGGAGACAAACCTGTTTGCGTGCCACATTTTAGATATGCACTGATTAGGCATGGACACACTCTGATTGGGTAGTCTAGACATGCTCTGATTGGACAGTGTGGACGCACTCTGATTGGGTAGTCTAGACATGCTCTAATTGGGCAGTGTGGACACACTCTGATTGGGCAGTGTAGACATGCTGTGATTGGGTAGTCTGGACATGCTCTGATTGGGCAAAGTGTGCGCGTTCTGATTGGATGATGCGAGGCTAAAGCGCGAGGAATTACACGTCTTCTCCCCGTTTGCCTCCAGCATCACGGACAGGAAGCTGGAGTCTGGGTTACAGGAAGGGGTGGTCCCTCACACGGGAAGGCACCTGCTGCAGCTGCCCCAGGAGAGCAGGAGCCGGGAAGGGAGCGAGGGAGTGGAGGAGGAGAGGCCGGAGAGTGAGGAGGATGGGGAGGAGAGAGACTCCCCTGTCTCCTTCCAGTTCAGGTGAGTTTCCTCTTTCCACGACGGCAACGCGTAGCAACAGTCAGAACGCCATGGCTGGTGTTCCTTGGCTACCCTTTTTACGGGTTAAGTGTTCAGGAAGTTTGTCGGTGTGAATCGAACCCTGCCAGACTTGTGTGTTCACTGATGTGCTTGTGTGTTCACTGATGTGCTTGCGTGCTCAGTGATGTGCTTGTGTGTTAATTGCCTCTTGATCCTGCTGTCTTCGCAGGAACCAGAGCAGCGTGTTCAGCGACGTCAAGGACCTGGTTCTGCAGGACATTGACCGGTACTTCAGTGCCACGGACTGCAGGCAGTTCAACCGCTCTGAGTCTCTCAGGTCAGAGACCACGTTGTGTGTGTGTGTGTGTGTGTGTGTGTGTGTGTGTGTGTGTGTGAGTGTGTGAGTGTGTGAGTGTGTGTGTGCATGTGCGTGTGTAAGGGTATTTTGGTGTGCTCTGTTTAAGTCTATTTTGGCATGTGTGTGTGTATTTTGGGGTGTGTGATTGTATTTTGGGGGTACTGTGCCTGTTTGTGTATTTTGAGGTATGTGAATGTTTTTTGGGGTGCTCTGTGTGTTTGTATTTTGGGGTGCTGTGTGTGTTCATGTGTATTTTGGGGTGTGTGAGGGTATTTTGGGGTGCTGTGTGTGTTCATGTGTATTTTTGGGTGTGTGAGGGTATTTTGGGGTGCTGTGTGTGTTCATGTGTATTTTGGGGTGTGTGAGGGTATTTTGGGGTGCTGTGTGTGTTTATGTGTATTTTGGGGTGTGTGAGGGTATTTTGGGGTGCTGTGTGTGTTCATGTGTATTTTGGGGTGCTCTGCTCACGCAGGCTGGCAGATGAGTTGAGGGGCTGGGTTCACAGGCACCAGATCGACAGGAAGAAGTCGGGGGGGAAGCCCAAGATTGCCAAGAAAGCTAAAATCGCTCAGGTACAGAAATGGCACCTCCTGCTGCGTGTTTTACCTACCGTGTGATGCTACACCTCACTCAGGCAGTAATAAATAATTTATAAACGGAAATCTTACCTTCAGTGTAATGCCATTGTTACAACACCTCCTCCACACAAGAACCTTTATAAAGCATTTATTATACGTTTATTAGCACTTTATAAAGCTGTTATAGGTGTGTAGGTGCATTCGTATTGTTTCTGTGCAAAGATCCATTTGTTCTCTTCTCAGAAGGCACAGCTGAGAAAGGCAAACTTCTCCAGGTATCTGCCCATCCAGGCCCATCGTGCCATTGAAAGGTGAGATGACTACATTTCCCATCAGCCTTTACTACTACCATAGACTGTTTTTTGTGCCTCCCTCAATTTTTGTGTCCCTGAAATTTTAATCACGTTAAATGTGCACGTACACAGTAACAATAATAACAGTGATTACGCAAGGGCAGCTATGATAAAAAATACATAAATATAAGAATAAATTTCACATTGCGTTCAAAAGTTATTAGCATGTTTCTGATAAGCTATGTCCGCATCAATATTTATTGGCTCCTTATTCGTCCATATTTTAACATATCAAAATTATGTGTAAAATTGTAATGGAACTTAGTCTGTGGAGGCTGTACACCAAATTGTGTGCAGATCCGTCCATTTTTGTAGGAGAAGTAAAGATATTTTTCAAAAATTTGCAAAAAAAATCCAACATAACAGACATCATGGGTCCCTGAGGCTAATTTGTTTGCCATGAGCCAGGGAATCTGAGGGTAAAGAAAGACTTTTGACAGTTGGGCAAACGGTTCAGAAGTTATAGCTCAAGAAGTTAACTTATTCCTGTAGTGCCACCATCAGGCTAATCAAAGGCCAGGTTTTCTTACCTGAGTGGCAGGTAGGAATGGGAACCTGCTGAATTTGACTGCTCTATGATGTACAATTTTTTCAGTGCAAACTTTTAGGACAGAATTTCTCATTTCTTTTTTAAATTGGAACAATAACAATAGGGTTCCAGAACTTCTTGCTTGGACCCCCTAATAATCTTCCTCATGCCCCCCCCCCCCTCCCTCTCTCAGTCAACTGCAGGTGTTACCAGGGCCAGAGGTCAGCTACAGTGACTTCCTGGACGCCATCGACAGACGCGAGGACACCTTCTACGTGGTCTCCTTCAGACGGGTGAGAGCCCAGCCGGGGAGTGGGGGGGGGGGGCGTGCGGGGACCTGTCCGCGACCTTTGAACTCTGAGGGCTGTCATTTGTTACCAACACGGAGGAGTTTCCCAGAGTTCATTGCTGTAACGTACTGTACCGATGCTCCTTCCGCCTGTAGGATCACCTGCTGCTGCCAGCAATCAGCCACAACAAAACCACCCGTCCCAAAATGTCCCTGGTGATGCCGGCCATGTCTGTCAACGGTAATCCTCGCCTCTTTGTTGGTTTTCCCCTTTGTAATATGTGCAAACATGTTTCATATCTGGAAATAATTCAGGGAGCAAAGTGCAGTACATTTAGGTGTTAAAATTGATAAGCAAGTGGACTTCAGGACAAAAACATGAGTTTAATAATTCTGTCTTCAACTTTTACTACTCTATCTGTCACTATATCTCTAACTCTTTCTGTCTTTCTTTCTCTCTCTGACTCTGTTTTTCCCTCTGTCTCTCTCTCTCTCTCTCTCTCTCAGAGAGCCTGTATAACTCCTCTCAGGGGTATGAGATGATGATGCAGGTGGACTGTGAGGTCATGGACACGCGCATCATCCCCATCAAGGCCTCCGCCGTTCCGCCGTCGCTACGGGACCCGCCCCCGGCTCCGCCCCCGCACCATCACCACGGCAACCACACCTCCCTCCGTGGCCGCCACGCCCACGGCCACACCCACCCCGGGGCGGCTGGGTCTCCACGGCAACCCTTGCCCGGGAGGGGGAGGGGGGCGGAGCTCTACATCACTCAAGAGGGGGGGATATGAGATGAGGGGGTGTGGGGGGGGGGGGGTGTGTGGGAGGGATTAAGAGCAGAGAGCGAAATGATGATAGAGAGAGAGCATGGGGTAGACGAGCGAACGGGAATAGCTGCACTGCGTCCATGGTAACATGACGCTCGTCGCCATGGCAGTTCCATCATGAGGACTTTCCATGTTTTCCGTTATAGGGTTTTGTTTTTTGTTTTTTTGTTTTTTTTTTTGGTAGGTTTTAACCCTTACTGCCTGTCCTCCTCCCCATCCAAATTCGCTTCCACTTGCAGATACAGAAATGTAATTTATGTCCAACGCGTCTTAAAAGCCAGGACAGAAATTTAAATACTTCAAAGAAATAAGAATAATAAAATACCATCGTTTCGGGTTTGTTTTGCTTATAGTGAACGCTCAACCGCGATGGTGTCCTTGGGCCGAACAGAACGTCCAGATTGGAGTTGTTCGGGGGTTTTTAACGGCTTGGATTGGACTTCCTGATTGGTTGTGATTCGGATGATTTTGTGGACCTGTATGAGGGTAGGTTACACTTTAAAAAGGGGGGGGGGGATGGGGAATCTTTCTTTTAATCTCGTTTGTATATATCCTGTTCTACCCAGGGCCACCGGTAGTTTGATCATGAAAAATATCACAAACGACCCGGTAAGAGCTTTAAACAGGTGTGAAGTCAACTCAGTTTTCTGTTGTAAATACCAGTAGAAGATATTTTGTGCTTTTCTCGAGCACGTGAAATATATTAACGCTTCCGTTGTCACCGGGGTTCCACACAGACTTGGCTTGGCGTGTGAATGCAACGTGTTGGAGGTGTTCCGTCATGTTTCGTTAGTTTTCTGTGCTCTTTTTAACGTTTTCTAAAAAAAAATCTCATTGATGTGGTCATAGCGTATTGTGTTCCCTACAGCAAGAAATGGTCTATTTCTAGATGGTTCTGTCACACTGGCCCAGCTTGCAATGTCGCTGGTCATTTGAAGCCTTGCTGCAGCTCTCCTGTACTGCAGGGGGCAGTGCAGAGATTCCTCTTGGATGCGGAGACGGAATCACCATAGAAGAAGCAATAAGCTAGAATGCCAGCTGTGGGCTGATTTTTTTGCACACACCACAAACTGCTCTGTTTGCATTGCATTAAACCAGTGGCTGGTTGCTTCTTGTGCAGAATCACCATCTTGTGTTGGGGGGGGGGGGGGGGGGCTTGAACTGGAGGCAGCGGTTCATACCACTATGGTGTCTTTTTTTTTTGGAGGGGGGGGATTTGTGCAGCCATGTTGCTGAGATTTCATTGTTATATGAAATTATAACACAATATCTCATAACCTTATTAATATGACCGGTAACCTCCAGGCATTATGTAAAGTACGTATAGCAATGAGGGAACACTTTCTATGTCCTAGGATCTTTTCTGTATATATTATCTTTGTTCTGGATGAAGACTACAATGACGATATTCGCTTATGTAAATGGTTGTGTCTTTTTTATTTTTTTATTTTTGTATATAGTTGTGATTTCTGTCCGTTGTAGATACCAGCAGTGCGTAAAAGCATAAAAACTATTTTATCTTTTGCTTTGTCAGCACTGAGAAAGATGATGTTTTTACGTTGTCTTCGTTGAAAGGAGAAGACCACATCGTGAGCGACCATTTTGTAATTTTACCCCAACTTGGTTAACTCGCTTGACGGGTCACGATTGTGGGCGGAGTCGTCATCCTGCATCCCTGAAGCTCGTTCATTGCAGTGCTGTGGTGGGATCATCCTGTAAATAAGCCTGTGTTTTTAGTGATCCGGTTTTGTCAGACCACGTCCTCTGGAGTCTAATGAGATCTCCCTATTTTACAGTCCTCATTCTTAATAAACGCCTCCCTCAAGTTACCGATGCAATTCAGCAGTAAAAAAAACCAGGCTTTCACTGATAATGGAGAATGTTTTACTCATTTTTTTAGTCTGCGTTTCGCGTCTAAAAGTTTTGCCATATATTCCGGCCCGGACAGACGGACGGACGTAGCTAAGATTCCACGCGGCGTACGTCCTTCCCTCGCTTTCTGGTCAAACTGGACGAACGGCCACTTCAGTTACGTTGGGTTTGTAGAAACCAGAATTATTGCCGAAAAGTAGAAAGTTACCCTTTTTCTGGCGATTGAGTGAGCCCTTTGTATATTTTATTGTATGATTTTTTTTGTTTTTTTTTTGTTTTACCTCCCAACTACGTACAAAATAAGAACAAGAAGATGTTTATATAAAACATGGATAAAACGGAGATGGCTGATGATTTAGTCTGAAGTTCCTGTCGGCATTCACCCACTCACCCTTGCATGGATGACGCTCACTTGTTTAAGCTGTGACGCAGTCATGCAACTGTATGTGACCACAACATATTGCGTACGGGAGACACAATCACACTCGCCTACGAAACATACCATTGAGTGCAAACACTGTCAGTCAGACATCAAACTACTAATCTCTGTCTAGTCTAACATAGTGATGTAAATACTGTCAAAGCTATCAATTTTATAAATTTATTTAAGTTTTTTATTTAAATTTTCATTGGAGGAAAAAGAAATTAATTTTCCCTGTGCCCTTGACAAAGAAATTGTGTGAACTTCCACATTTGCATTTGTAGATGACCAAGATGAATTTGATAAATAAAAGTATTATTTAAAAAAAGAATTTGTGGGTGAGGCTGTTTTTACATTTGCCAGATTTTATGTGTTAGACACCAGAAAAAAAAGTTGGTATTGCTGGACAACCTAAAATACTGACAGGAGAAAAAATACTTGGAATATTGATGAATGTACGTTAAACTGCTTTATAAAACTCCCACCAACAGGGGGAGCCAGAGTTGTGTGTCTCACAGCGGTGTGATGACAGTGGGCATGTGTAAAATTGAGAATGGCAATTACCTCTAAAAACTTACCTCTAAAAACTGATTGCTGGCAGCAGCAGGTGATCCTACAGGCGGAAGTTTGACTTTGTCATAATAGGATCATAATTTAGCATAATAGAAAGCTGCATGTTTTCGTGCACAGATACTGTAACTTTATTGTATTTTAGTGAGAATGTCAACATCCAAAGATTACATAGCATTGCATCCAGTGCATCAAGCAATCAAACGTTCTTTATGTAGCACCTTTCATACAAGTTTTCACAACAAATGCTATTCAAAATGCTTTCTGTACAAACACAAATGTCATCAACAACAAGGAATGTATGACAAGAATAAAAATGTAAAACAATAAAACAATGGGGACAAGTGCCCATCAAAATGTAAAATAAAATTTTTTAAAAATGCTAAAATAAATGGATAGATAAAAAAGTAATGAAAGTTCCCATATACAAAACAGAAAATCTGAAAATAGCCACGCTAACAAGGTAAGTTTTGAGCTCATGTTTAAAAATATCAAGACATTCAGCTGCTCTTTGGTCTTCAGGGAGGCTATTCCTGCAACTGTGAGCATAACATCTAACTGCTGCCTCGCCAGAGGTTTTCGTTCTGCAGTTTGGGACAGTTAAAAGGTTGCTTCGAGAGGACCTGTGGAGTATTCCTGATTCATAAATTACTATTGCTATTATAGGAATCAAAGTTCAATTCAGAATCTAACATAAGTCCCAGTGAATTTAATTGTGAAGCCAGTTTCTCTCTCTGGGCCTTTGCCCCAGTTACTTCTACCTCTGTTTTATCCTGGTTAAGCTGTCGAAAGTTTTCTGCTGTCTAGACAGTATCTAAAATACTTGTGTCACCAGGAGACATGGCAGCATAAAGCTGTGTATCATCAGCATAGCTGTGAAAGGAAATGTCTGATGATACTGCTCAAGGGAAGCATATAGAGATCAAAAAGCAGTGGCCCTAAAATTGATCCTTGAGGAACACCACAGATTAACTCTGATTAATCTGTGTTAATACATGTTAATACATCTGATGAATACATTAGTATTTGCGGATCATTATATTTAAAGACATTGTTTACATACGCAGTTGATTAAAAGACATGATTTAAATACACAGGTAATGATTAAACTGTGTTTATCTCCATCTGTAATAATTGTAAGATAAGAAAAAACATCAGTCAAGTATTTTACTCTCCAACAAATAAGAAAGAAATGATCTTGTGAGTTACAAGCAACAACTTGCAAACTAGCTTTATTTCTCTGTGAAACATTGCGATGGTCATGGCATCCATTTCTATGAAAAAACTACTGAAATGAAACAAATTTGCTTTTAAATGAATAATAAAAAAACATTTTTAATTGCGTTTAACTATTGTTTTATAAAATCAGTAAGGCACCAGGGTTCTTGGCATGAACATCAGTAAGCCTGGGCAGGTAATATGGCCGTGTTCATTATGCATGTGTTTATAATGAGCTGCTTTAGCTGTACGCTACCTGGAGAAGATGTGAGAAACCGTAAACAGGAAGTCAATCACCAGGAAAGCAGCCTTGTCAATCATTCTGAAATTTGAGTTGGATTTTTAATTCAACGTTTATATTTAATTGAAAAATCAAAACACTTCTTGATTATGTCAACGGTTGTTTCTGCATCTAAATCATTTGCTACAGGATGTCCTCCACCTGCAGCTCTGGGCTGTGGTTCAGCTCTGCCGGGGCGTCCGTCTAATTCATCTGGTCCAGGATCTCCTCCACCTGCAGCTCTGAGCAGTGGTTCAGCTCTGCCGGGGCTTCTGTCTAATTCATCTGGTCCAGGATCTCCTCCACCTGCAGCTCTGGGCTGTGGTTCAGCTCTGCTGGGGTTTCTGTCTAATTCATCTGGTTCAGGATCTCCTCCACCTGCAGCTCTGAGCAGTGGTTCAGCTCTGCCGAGGTTTCTGTCTAATTCATCTGGTTCAGGATGTCCTCCACCTGCAGCTCTGAGCAGTGGTTCAGCTCTGCCGAGGTTTCTGTCTAATTCATCTGGTTCAGGATCTCCTCCACCTGCAGCTCTGAGCTGTGGTTCAGCTCTGCCGGGGTTTCTGTCTAATTCATCTGGTCCAGGATCTCCTCCACCTGCAGCTCCAGGCTGTGATTCCGCTCTCCTCAACTCTTCCTCACACCATGCACGTCTCCTCTCCGAGCACGTCTTTGCATACTTCCTTGCAAACTCCTCTCTGTCTTCCTTCAGCTGTGACATGTACATCCCCTCGTACCGATCTGCATGTGATTGGCAGCAGTAATCACAGCACAGATAGAACAAGTAGAGCAGCACAAATTCAGCAACCACAGCCAATCCCAATACCTGTATGAGAGGGTAGAATCAAGACAGAAATAATTTTAAACTAGGTAAGTCAAGAGCTGTTTGTTTTAATCAGCTTTGCCCTGTGTAATCATAAATAAATATTGCTGCTAATTCAGCCCTCTATTGTCATTTTTAGATCCATTATTGGCTTTTCCTATAATAGAATTTGTAATTTTCTATAACCATCAGACTAATAGAAGTGCTGTGAGAATCACATCATTTGGTATTTGAGCTGCTGTAGAAGGAGTATTGAGAAATTCTGTTTCAGATTTCAGTCTACCTGGATGTTGGTACAGGTTTCGCAGTGTGCAAAAAGGGAAACAAAACTGGTGTTGCGTTTCCACAGGATCAATCTGAATCAAACACACATTTGAAGAAAAAAGAAAGAACGATGGAAAGGTTACAGGTTTCAGTAAAGGAAAGGGGCTGCTTTTGATACATACTTTGGATAGCATCATGCCGTGCACCATTTCCGGATCCGTCGTGTTCACCTTTGTCATTGTATTGTTGCATTTGCTGTACAGTCCACAGGCCAGATACTTTCCATCAATCAGAAGAATCACGCCCCAGCAAAAGGCTGGGTACAGTGTCTTGCAGAATGAGAAAAAAAGTTGGCAACAAGGGGAATTTATACACTTTTTACAGCAGCCTGTAGCACTGTTCCCTCCACGCCTCTTGCAGATCTTCATAAAGATGTCGCCCTTCCTGAGGGACAAGGCAAGCGCGCTGAAGGCAGTAGCTGGTATTGTGAAGTACATGATGACAAAAGGAAGCCTGAAATGGGTACATTCGCAGATAAAAACTGGTTCCATCAGCAGCTCGGTAATCTGGAGCAGAATCGCCACGGTGATGTTCTGGATTAAATACACAAACTTCACACCAAGTTTTAAGAAGGACCAATCCATCTTTATCTTTTAATCTTTTTATAGCGGATTATCTGTGACCTGTGTGTCTGTCTGTCAGCTCAATGCCAGTAAATCTAAACAATCTAAACCTGTGCCTGTAACTGTGCCAGCTTACCGCAATGCCTCTAAATTGAAACTACCCAATGAGCCTTGTGCTGTGGCTTTCTGGTTCTCAAGGTATAGCATCCTGCCACAGAGCTTAGCTATGTGTGCATCGGACCCTGTATTATTCTGCAAGATGCGACCCCCACAGTCTGTGGCAGGATGTCATGCCCATCATGCTATGAGAAAAAAAAAACTTCCAAAATGCTGACTGGTCTGAATATGGCAGATACTCTATGTGTGCATGTAATCTATCTGTTTGGCCACAAGTTTACTGACTTAGCCAGTGATTGACTGTGTGAACTAGGCTTGATGTTCATGGCTATGGATAAATAAGTACTTGTACTATGTACTGGTACTATGGAACCTTGGGTACCTTTATTATGTTTGTCTGCTGTCTGTGTTGTTTCTGAATTGTGTGTCAAGATGGATGACTCGTCTACTGCAAACCAAATCTACCTGCGGGTACAAATTACATTACATTACATTTATTTGGCAGACGCTTTTATCCCAAGCAATGCACAAAAAGTGCATTTCATGGTCATAGACAACTGCTAAACACAGGTTCAGTAAGGTACAATACTTATTTTGTACAGCTATTTCTAGCCAAGAGTTTAGTTCACACAGTGAACACTATTCAGACCTGACCTCTGCAAAGCCAACTAGGCAGAATAATAAGCTGCAGTATTAGGACAAATACAAATTACCAAAAAGTGCTGGGATGGGGCAACATGTAACAAGTGTCATGAAAAAAACGGGGGGGGGGGGGGGGATTTAGAGTGAAGTATACAGCGTGGTGGTGGTTAGTCTAGGTATAGTCTGAAGAGATGAGTCTTCAGGCCACGGCGGAAGATGGGTAGTGAGGGGGAGGTTCGGAGAGGGACGGGGAGTTTGTTCCCCCACTGGGGAGCTAGGGTGGAGAAGCTCTGTGATCCCTTTGGGCGGGTGGGAGGGGTTGCAAGACGCTCTGCTGCCGCAGAGCGGAGTGGTCGAGCAGGCACATAGAATCGAGTCATGTCCTGCAAGTAGATGGGGGCTGTCCTGTTGGCAGCAGTGTAGGCAAGGGTCAGGGCTTTGAACCGGATCCTGGCAGCGACCGGTAGCCAGTGGAGTGATCGCAGCAGAGGAGTGACGTGGGAGAATTTGGGAAGGTTGTAGATGAGTCGGGCAGCGGCATTCTGAATCATCTGTAGTGGCTGTATGGTGAGAGTTGCAGTAATCAAGGCGAGGGGTCACCGTAGCCTGGACGAGCAGCTGGGTGGAGTGCGTCGTCAGGTATGGTCGAATCCTTCTGATGTTGTACAGAAGGAATCTGCAGGACCGTGATGTTGCCTTGATGTGCTCCTTGAGGTCCAGTTGGTCATCTAGGACCACCCCCAAGCTCTTGGCAGAGTGAGAGGCAGTCACTGTGGTGCCATCAACTGTGATTGAGAGCTCACAAAGTAATGAGGTCTTGCACGGGAAGAAGAGCAGCTCAGTTTTGTTGAGGTTGAGCTTCAGATGGTGGCTAGCCATCCAGGTGGAGATGTCAGCCAGGCAGGAAGAGATCTTATCATTGACCTGTGTGGCCGAGGGGGGGAAAGAAAAGAAGAGTTGTGTGTCATCTGCATAACAATGATAGGAGAAGCCATGTGAATTAATAACTGAACCAAGAGATCTGGGTAAATAAGGTATATATACAAATAAGGTAACCTGACCTGAAAAACCTCAAAACATCAGTCAGTGACATCACAAACAATCTCCACAGGACAGGGGCGAAGGTATCTCAATCAACTGTTCGAAGAAGACTTAGAGAGCAGCAATATAGAGGCTATACCACAAGATGCAAACCACTCATCAGTAGTGAGAATCGGAAGACGAGATTACAATTTGCAAAGAAGTATGGAGATGAGGCACAAAAGTTCTGGAACAAAGTTTTATGGACTGATGAGACCAAGATTAACCTCTACCAAAGTGATGGAAAGGCCAAAGTGTGGAGAAAGAAGCGATCTGCTCATGATCCAAAACATATAAGCTCATCTGTGAAGCATGGTGGAGGAAGTGTCATGCTTGCATGGCTGCTTCTGGAGTGGGCTCACTAATCTTTATCGATGATGTAACTCACGATGGTAGCAGCAGGATGAATTCAGAAGTTTACAAAAACATTTTGTCTGCCAACTTACGGAGAAATGCATCAAAACTAATTGGGAGGAACTTCATCATGCAGCAAGACAATGACCCAAAACACACTGCCAACACAACAAAGGACTTCATTAAGGAGAAAAAGTGGAAGGTTTTAGACTGGCCAAGTCAATCACCAGACCTTAAGCCAATTGAGCATGCATTTCACCTCCTGAAGAAAAGATTGAAGGGAAAACCCCCCCCAAAACAAACAACAACTGAAAGAGGCTGCAGTAAAAGCCTGGAAAAGCATCACAAAAGAGGAATGCAACAGTTTAGTGATGTCAATGGGTCGCAGGTTTGATGCAGTTATTGCAAGCAAGAGATATGCTACCAAATATTAAGTGTTATTTGCTTTCATTTACTTAAATACTCTCTGTTCCAATACTTTTGCTCACCTAAAAATTGGGTGGTCTGATACCAAAGGTGCTATGTTCGAAGTAGTTTAACACATCTAGGTGTAAATACCAGGAAATAAAAGCTGAAATTCTGAACGCTTGTCTCATGTTCATCTTTTTATCTCAACCCCAAATGTATTCAGTGTATTGCAGAAACAAAGGAATTGGCCTTGCTGTTCCAATACTTTTGGAGGGGACTGTATATATACTTACTTACTTCGGCCTCATCACGCCAAGTGGCACATAAGTCCTCCACAAGGTCCCTCCATCTATTTTGGGTTTTCCTTGTGAAGGTTTCTCTAACAATTTGGGTTTTCCAGTATGGTGTCATTAGCACCACGCCTAGCCCCCATCCTGGAGGACCAGTTTGCTGTTGTTCGTCTGGACACTCACCTGAAACCAATCCGGTATGGTTGGACCTACCAGGGGTTTAAAACCCCAACCGGCATAGCTCTCAGGGTCACTGAGACACACAAGCCTCTCCACCACGACAAGGTCACAGCAAAAGGAGAAGAATTATAGCAAAAAAAAAAAAAACATTCTTCACTTGAGCAAATATGAAAATGAAAGTGTGCTTGCTGCTGTAGACAATACAGGTCTGTCCTGTGTGTCTCTTGAAAGTGGAAGCAACAATATAAAAAACAATATACACAATATTAAAAAGTAAAACTAGCGATAGAACAAAAACATTGATATTCTTCATTGAGAATACTGACTTTAATAAACGTACTCTTATTGAGAAGTGCAGTGCTGTCCAGGCATATTAGACAGCGGTAGCATGTAGTGCAGAACATGTTTGAGGGCTTTTCTCCCACTGTGAGTCTTTTATTTATTTCTATTTTACTTCACGTGCTTGCTGTTTGGGGGTTCCTCTGCCTCAGTAATCTGAAGCAAAATCGCCACGGTGATGTTCTCGATTAAATCCATGAACTTAATCTCTTTATGGCTGATGATCCGTGCCCTGTGCCTGTAACTGCACGCTAACTTACAGTAATGCCTCTAAATTGAGCCTTTTGCTGTGGTTTCCTGGTTCTCATGGTACAGCATCCTGCCACAGAGCTTAGTTTTCTTCTCCCACGGTGAGTTTTTTAAATATTTTACCTCATGTGCTTGCTATTTGGGGCTTCAGACCTGTTTTTTTCTCTTGCTCTGTTTTACAGTTTTCTCTAAAAAGTGCTATACAAATGAAATTGACTTGATTTGATATATAGCCCCCCCTTCCCATTTCAGGGCACCATATAATATGTTTGGGACACATTCAGAAAGTAGTCTTTAAGTAGTTTTTTGCATATCCTTTGTAAGCATTAAAGTCTGTGATCCATAGACATCACCAGGTGCTGAGTATCGTCTCTGGTGAAGGTCCACCAGGCCTGTACTGCAGCCCGCTTCAGCTTCTGCTTGTTTTGGGGACTGGTTGCCTTATGTGTTCTTTTCAGCATACAAAGCAAATATTCATTTCGATTCACAACAGGTGAATGACTTAGCCTGTCGGGAATTTACCTGTTTTTGGCTTTGTTGCTTTAGCATTATGTTTGGGATCATTGACTTGCTGTAGGACGAAGCACCGTCCAATGAGTTTGGAGGCATTTGCTAGAACTTGAGCTGATAAGATGCTTCTGTGCACTTCAGAATCCATGCATAGCCTAACCAACACCATGGCGCCCCATCAGTTATGTGGGAACAGAGATTAAATTTCTGAACTCACGGACCATACGGTGCTTTATTGATCCAAATTTCCCCTGCATGTCGGCTTGCAACCTTTGGGTGAGATTAAGTATTAATCAAATGTAATTAAATAATAGCACCTGACGTCTGCTGGATTGGTTTGTGAAGTCAATCTACAGCAGAGTAGGCCTACATAAAAGCGCAGTGTAAGTGTAATTATATCATTTTTTATTAACTCCTTAAACCATCAATTGGTGTCATAAAACAGTCCCTCTAATCTCCATTGCGTAACTCGTATTTCTGAACATAGGATCATTTTTTGTTCGTTATATAGCAAGTCCCTACTAGCCACTCTCAAATATGCGAAGTGAAAGTCAATAAAAGGCAGTAAAACCAGGTTTGTGCATGAAAACCCCCGCTATATTTTCGTCTAAATTTCGGCTGTTTCTTCACCAACAGTAGTCGCTGCTGAAAACGCTGAAATGGAGCAGCAAGCACACTGGGTACTGTAGTTGTAATATTTTAAACGTTATCCGTGTAATTGCAATTTCTTGCTATACTTCATTCTAATGACGGTGAAAGTGAAAGTGCGCTTACTGGGGAGGGTATTTCCATGCAGGGACAAGTGCAATACAGAACAAAGTGAGATCTAAATCGACGTAAATAGCGCTATTCTAACATGTTACGTGTTGTTTTTAATGTTCGTGCAACAAAATAGAAACGTTTCTATTTATATATTCTACTATGCTATAACTATTGGAATGCAACCATTGTTTTACAGACAATACAAAACCGACAGTTATTCTCAAACTGCGTTTGAAACATCGGGGTTCATGTCACTTTGGTAGGCTGTTTGTCACCTGCTTTAATAGCTTGTAGTCTGATCGGTCAGATCATGGTAAAAAATATAATTAGTAGCTATATGAATAGTTATTTATAACGGTATTACGTTTTGTCTTATAGTTATATATAATGTTAATTTACTTTTATTTTTTATAATTTATTAATGTTAAACATAGTCATTTATTGTTTTAATTGGGAGCCGTGTCATCAAATTAAAAGAAAATAATTTCATTTAACCTTTTCAGTTCTCTGAGCATAATTCCACCAAGTACTCTGCTGATACTGTATTGTTATGCAATGCAAAGCAATGTTATTTCCTGTTGACATGGCTCTATGATGTGGTTACACCATACAACCTATGCTTGCAATGTAAGATGATATACCTGAACGGACACTTTTGGTTTTTGAGAATTTTTTTTTTAGTAAGTACAAAATAATTGTTCCTCCTATTATAGTGCGTTGCAGTTAATCCAAATTTCATCCAGGCCTAAGATTGACATGTCCTGATAGGTTATGTGAACGAAAAAACTTTATGGCGTGAAAAAACGTCATAATCACATAAAGGCTCATTAATGGCTTCAGCCAACTTGAGGCTGATTAAAATGTGGAACCAAACACATTGAATTCACCTTGCCAGTTGATTTAATTAACAATAGTAGACCCTACGTATTTTAGTTAATTTTTTTCAGTTGGGCACGTGAGGGGTACTGCTCACTCTGGCTGGAGTTGGTTTTAAAAATGACACTTACCTGTCTTTCAGGAAACTCTAATTGGGTATACAGTATATTTAAAATGCCATTTGAAATGTAACCCACTGGTATTGTTCTGTTTTATGAGAATGTCTCCATATATCCTCAGGCGGTATTACAGCGTATTTCAGTGAGAACGAAATTTTATAGTAATGGACAAAATCAGTACTCAAATGTAACGGACCTTCTCAGTGGCTGTTGTCCTACACCGAAATTGACGTCCTCCGAAAATACCTGTCGCTAGAGGTCGCTGTTAACCAATTTAAGCGATTCGCCGTTGAGAACGAGCATATAACATCGCTTTCACTTTGACAGCTTACTCTTGATGAAATGTACGCTACACGAGCTCACGGAAAGATGGAACTTTGAGCGTGGTAAAATGACACTTTTTTTTTACGTGGATTAGCAATAAATAACAGGATCACTGTATATTCTTTATAGGACACAAAGGACGCACATGTATTGCACTTAGATGTCTGTTTAGAAATATTCATGATAGCATGATTTGAATGGCAATGTAAATGTCAAAACAACGTCACCGCCATGGGATTGTCATAAGAATGTATGTCGTATAAGTTTTTTTTGGCGATATTTCCAAACACTATATGGACATGAAGCACTCTGTTTCATTTTCATGTGACTTCCACAAGACTCACACATACTTAACATTTCACCAGCCTCACATAAAAAATGGCCAAATATTGGTTGCCATTATAAAATTATGAGAATGATCATCTTGTTGTTTCAGTGCTCCCAGATAACCATGATTAACCTGTCCTTAATTATTTTGAATTAATTTAATTAAGATACGCTTTTTAAAAATTGTACACACTAGGAGGAAATGTATGGCCATGGAGTTCAGGACTGTTTTTTTTTCTTCTTTTTTTCCCTTTATTTAATCAGGGAAGGCAAATGGAGGATTGAGCTATCTTTTATAACGGTGTTCTGAATTCACAGAAACAGTAGGGGGAAAGAAAGCAGTTATATTTCATTTACGCATCTAAAAGGCATGATTAATTACAAAAATGTCTAATAACTGTCTGCCAGCTCAATGCCAGTAAATGTAAACAATGCGATGAGCTTTTTATGTGCTTACATATATATATATATATATATATATATATCGTTTGAAGACATGCCTAAGCAGACTCTGCTGGGACATTGTGAGGTGGTGGCACCTCTCTCTCTGATTTCTGCGGGTTAATTGACCCTGACGAGGGGCAGGTGTATGAGTACTACGGTGAGGTGATAGCACCTCACAGGTATTTGTCTGAGCTAATTGTCCCTGATGAGGGTCAGGTGTAGGAGGCCTATATGTAGCCCCTGATTTCTGGGGTTCAGCGCAGACTCATTGTTTGTCAGACTCTTAGTGTGTAGGGGTGTGAGAATCGGCAGAAGTTACCGTGTTGATCCTATCTGCCTGATTTGATCACCGTTTAGTTTCTTCTCGAGTTGGTTATCTCTCTGCGCTGTGGAGGACATTTTGCCCTCGTCTCTTAGTTTTCTTTTTGTTTTCTACCCGCCGGGCTGTGAATATCCTTTTTCTTTTGTAAGTGATCCCACTCTGTTTTTCTAGTGGGGGTTTTCTTTTTGGGCAGCTACGCTGCGGCGGTGTTTAATTTCTTTTAGTTTTCTGAGCCCGCTGACAAAAGTTTCAGTGAGTGGAGAGAGCGATTACTTCGCTCTTTATTATTTGGTTTTTCCCCTTCCCTTTCTATCGCTCAGCGATTTGGTGGTTATCCCTCAGGGTTAACTTTTAGATCCCCTCGGTCCGCAATTGCGTCCCACTCTCCTCAACCGTGACAGACATGCTATCAAACATCAAGCACTTTTGCGGCTGTGTTGTGGCCTCTCTTCAGTATCGAAAGATACTGGCCCCTCGTCCTCTCATGCCTCCAAAAATGCTCTTCAACAGCGTCTGCTGCTGGACTATCCCTCCACTGGCAAGTTGTGAGGATGTTTGAGCAGAGAAGACTCAGTAAAACAGTAATATATGCTTTTAGTTTCAGATGGCTTTTTTCAGTGTTCAGTTTGGATTTATATTAAAATTCCATCTGGCACTAGGAGAGTAGCTTGAACTCAAGGACTAATGAGAAAGTGTGTGTGTGTGTGTGTCTCTCTGTGTTTGTTCTCACCTCTCCCACTTGACAATGTCTTTCTCCTTCTCTTTTTCTCTCATCTTTTACTATAATATTTTTTTTATCATATTAATCCCAGGAAGTAACAAGTACACACAAGCAATTACAGGTGATTCTCTCTGCACCCCCGTGTCAATTTTCACTTCTCTCTTTCTCTACCCTCTTCCTGTAAGTGCAGGTACATGTGGAAAGAGGTGTGTGTGTAAGTGCAGGTACATGTGGAAACAGGTGTGTGTGTAAGTGCAGGTACATGTGGAAAGAGGTGTGTGTGTAAGTGCAGGTACATGTGGAAACAGGTTCACTGATGAACAGTGGAGAGTGATCAGCCGGCATCCTCCTGAAGTCAACAACCAGGACACCATATCGGGGGTCAGAGACCCTGCATGCCTACATGCCTAACATCTCCCTTTCCCATTTCCTCCAAGTTTGAATGCAATCTTTAGGTAGGCCAGTCCTCGTCATAAATTAGTCCTCTCTTCCCTCCTACACCTTAACTCGGCATCACCCAATCAGGGCAAACATCCTCAAACCATGCTGAGTAAGGCATTTAAGATTTCCACAGGGTAAAGGTTGTGTTGCTGTTGGTTTCGAAGCCTTGAAGAAGAAGCTTTTTATTTTGGTGGTGGTTCCTTGATTGTGTGTTTTTAGCTGGTTTCTTTTCATCCTGTGGTGCTTAAACTGGAAGTGGGTGATACTTTGGCAAGGTCTGGCTTTTCCAGCTTTCTCTTTCTTTTATGGTATCTCTAAATCAATTGTTTAATGTTTTTTTTTTTGAAGTAGTAAGCCTGCATTCAATAAAGAATGTATGATTTCAATTCATTAAACTATCATGTAGTGTATTTTACTCCATTCTCACTCTCCCAATAGCTATAGGTTTTGAACATGATACTCATTATTCACATTGGTCAGCCCCAGAAAGGTCGGTTCTCCTTGGATTAAACTAGGCATGATGCAATGGTAGCTTGACAGATGGGTAGTAGGGATGGTGCCGAATACAAATACCATATTCAGCAACACTTGAATAATGCTTTCTCCCCAAATATTCTCTCCTCCCGAATTTTCTCAGTATTTTTCGGATTCGGATCTATCCTATCTCTTTCATGCGGGTCGCTCAGAAGTCAGCACCTAGTTTCTCAATTAGACACACACACACCTGCAGAGAGACAGCAAGTGACAGTTTCCCTTAACACTAGTTGAAGTGAAAAAATGAGCTGACCCTTTCTGAAGATAATTAAATTAGTATTCACCGCAGGGCCGACATCAATCCCTTCTTCCAATCAATTCTGACACTTGGCAGGATAAATTCATGTAATTTCTTTCCCATTATATCTTTCAGTATCAGTTCACTCAAATTCTGTCCATAACTGTTCCCTTAATCCCTTTTCAAACCAATTTTCAAATTCAATCTCTATTTTCAATATCTATTTTACCTCAATTAAATTAACGCCCATCCCCTAAATTAAGTAGTGTCTGTATTAAACTGACATACAGTAGATAATACTAAGTGAAAATTATATATATACAATAAATATATAAAGTAAGTGCAAGTGATAAATGACTGACAACAGAATGATTAAACATTCAATATTTTATTTCTGTATGATTTTCTATGTTATGCTCAATAATACAATTTTATCAGCAAAAAAAAGTGAAATTATTGTTAGGATTATAATGAATAATCAGTAAAATCAATTTGAACAGTCTCTGAAACTAATACAAAACGAAATGGTATATTCGCAGAGGTACAAGTTTAGCCTATATGAAACAAAATAAACTGCTACAGAAGAGCCTGCTTACCATTACCCAAGGATTACAACAACAGAGGAATGAAAGGGTTTATGTAGTCTTAATTATACTGTATTATAAGGTCTGGAACAGAACATTTAATTGCCGATCCGTACTTGTAGTACTCTCACATACATTCCATAGTCTGTAGAGAAAATACGAACAAAGTGACTGTGATGTTTGTAATTAATAAAAGCTATCGAGCAATGGAAAATCAAAATATTGGTCCCTTAAATGACAATGTTTTTTATTTTATTTTTTTAAATGATGCAAGTAAATTCTTAGTTACTGCAAAACCAATGCATGTTACACACAGCCAGTCGTTCAAATGAATGTGGTGATATTTAAATTGCATATTTATTAAAAAGTAGTATAGTTTTTAACATACAATTTTTAGCAATTCATAGAAGCGGAATTCTGAATTTAGCCAAGGAAAGCTCTTTTTGTTGAACGAGACCGTGTACTGTGTATAGCTATTTGTTACATTTTGTTTTCAATGCAACACCAGCAGGTTTACAATGTATGTTACTTACATACTACGAGTTAGAGGGCTGGTTATTTTGTTACAGTAATTGCACTCTTTCTTTATCTTGATGCAACTGTACTCCAGTCTCAGTGGCATGCTGCAAACAGGCCATAATCTTCTTGCACAGAAAAGGTTAATTTTTAATAAGAAAATGTTTCTCTATTATATTCACAATTGTTTTTGGATTTAATTCACCTAGTTCACCTCCACCTGCAGCTCCTTGCTGTGATTGAGCTTCGTTCATTAATTGCATGTTATCTCCACTAGCATCTCCAGGTGATACCCGGTTCCCAGCTCCAGACTGTGATTGAGCTTCCTTCAACTGTTTTTCACACAATTCAGCTCTCCTCTCCGAGCATGTCTTTGCATACTCCCTTGCGAACTCCTCTCTGTTTTCCTCCAGCCGTGAACTGTATATCTCCATGTACCGATCTTCAGGTGACTGGAGACAGCACAGGTAGATGAAATAGAACACCGCAAATGAAGCAACTAGATAAAGTCCCGATATCTGTGTGAGAGGGAAAAATCACTTAAAATGAGGTAAGGCCAGAGCTGTTGGTTTTTATCAGCTGTGCCCTGTGTGACCATCAGTACATATCATGGCTGATTCAGCTCTCATTTTATCCCAAAAGCATTTTTCTCAATGTTTTTTTTTCTTTTAAATTGTCATTTGTAATTTCCTGTAAACATCAGACAAAGGTTGTTTTTGATTTTAGCCTACCTGCGTGTTAATACAAGTTTCAATCAAAGCAAAAAATGTATTTACACATTTTTTACTTATGACCGAGATCAGGTTACATTTGTATAAAGGAAAGGGGCTGCTGTTGATACATACCTTGGATCTCATCATGCCGTGCACCATTTCCAGATCCTTTGTATCCACAATCGTCATGGTACTGTTGCATTTGCTGTACAGTGCACAGGCCACATACTTTCCATCAATCAGAAGAATCACAACCCAGCAAAAGGCTGGGTACAGTGTCTTGCAGAAAGAGAGAACACCATTGCAACAGGAATTTATACACTTTATATTGCAGCCTGTAGCATTATTGCAATCACAGCCCTTGCAGATATCCATAAAGATGTCGCTCTGCCTGAGGGAACAGGCAAACGCGGTGAAGGCAATAGCTGGTGTTATGAAATACATGACGACAAAATGACGCCTGTGCTCGTTACATTGGCAGATAAAAACTGGTTCCATCAGCAGCTCGGTAATCTGGAGCAGAATCGCCACGGTGATGTTCTGGATTAAATACATGAACTTCACACCAAAATTTAAGAAGGACCAATTCATCTTTATCTTTTAATCTCTTTATAGCGGATGATCTGTGACCTGTGTGTCTGTCTGTCAGCTCAATGCCAGTAAATCTAAACAATGCCCTGTGCCTGTAACTGTGTGTCAGCTTACAGCAATGCCTCTAAATTGAAACTACCCAATGAGCCTTGTGCTGAGGTTTTCTGGTTCTCAAAGTATAGCATCCTGCCGCAGAGCTTAGCTATGTGTGCATCGGACCCTGTATTATTCTGCAAGATGCGACCCCCACAGTCTGTGGCAGGATGTCACGTCCACCATGCTATGAGAAACAAAAAGCTTCCAAAATGCTGATTGGTCTGAATATGGCAGATACTCTATGTGTGCATGTAATCTATCTGTTTGGCCACAAGTTTACTGACTTAGCCAGTGCTTTACTGTGTGAACTAGGCTTGATGTTCATGGCTATGGATAACTGAGTACTTGTACTATGTACTGGTACTATGGAACCTTGGGTACCTTTATTATGTTTGTCTACTGTCTGTGTTGTTTCTAAATTGTGTGTCAAGATGGATGACTGAACTGGTACTCTGAGAACTGTACTTTATCTGGCCTGTGTTTTGCACTGAATGGTTTCAGAAATTTAGACAAAATTTTATATTAGACAAAGGGAACCGTAGTAAACACAAAACACATTTCAAAATTATTGTCTAATGTATTTCATTAAGAAAGTTATCAAACTCCAATATCAGCCATATGTTACGCTCCTGCTATCTCTTTTTTGTTTTCCTTTGTGACGTAAGTAATTGGCGAAGACGACCGTGGCGGGACAAGCCTATATAAGGATCTCCGATGCGTGTGGAGAAGGGTGCCTGTTTTTCCCGCGGTCATCCGCCATGTCAGCGCTACCCTTGCTGATTGTCATCTCCACTCAGTGTTCTCTCTATTCGTTGTTACCCGGCAGATGCTGATTGTTTTCTTTTTGTTCCTTTTCGATTCTGCTTTTTCAGGCAGACGAAGATAAGCGCAGCTAAGATAGTTTTCCGGAACACTCACTTCCCTTCCCCCCAACCCCCCCCCCCTGTCCACCTGCCTGGTCAATGAGGGCCCCTATCATGTCTGGTTGTTGAAGACCTCTACCCTTCCCTGTCTCTGTTGCACCTTATAAGGTCATTTGTGTCCTTCTAAGTCTGCGTGTATCAGTGATTTTCTGTGTCACTTTGTTTCTTGTTAATGTGTGTCTCACGGCCTGGCCCTACATAGGCTTCTGCAATGGGAATGTGGTTTTAATTTTTCTTCATGCATGTTAAAATACTGAAATGCTGCATCTTCCAGAAACATTATATGAGACTTGATGTTTTTATTTCATGACAATATTGTCCACAACTTGTCCATGGTTTAGCCAGTGCACCAGTGGAAAAAAAAAAATTAATATATTTAAAATATATTTAATATATTTCATTTATATTATATGAATATATTTTCATTTATATTACAATATATTTCACACAGATTATACTAGATTTGAACCAGTGTGTCTAATGATGAAAATTAATATTCAGTTTTAATATAATATGATAATTATATTTAAGTACAACATTTTAAAATAATGAAATATTATTATCGATGGGTGCTGGTGAGAATTGTAATGGTTGGGCCTGTTCACATAGGGCAGGGAGGGGTGGTGAGGATAATTTTTGCTTTTGAGAATTTTTAAAAACAACTTTTAAATAGTTTTGATGACTGCTGAAGGCAGATAAAGTCTTACGATAGCTCATAATTATTTTCCGAATTGCAAAATCAGCACTTTATTTGGATGCCGACTGAGATTAATTTGCCACAAATGACTGTATTTGTTTTATTTATGTATTTAGGTCTCCTGCACCTGCCACTTGAAAAAGCAAAGAACACTTGGCTATTATTTATATACAAAGCAAAAAAAAAAAATTCTCCCCTTGAGCAAATATGAAAATGAAAGTATGCTTGCTGCTGTAGACAATACAGGTCTGTCCTGTGTGTGTCTTTTGACAGTGGAAGCAAAAAACAATATACACAATATTAAAAAGTAAAACTAGCGATAGAACAAAAACATTGATATTCTTCGAGAATACTGACTTTAATAAACGTACTCTTATTGAGAAGTGCAGTGCTGTCCAGGCATATTAGACAGCGGCAGCATGTAGTGCAGAACATGTTTTTGCATGGCCCTCCTCAGATGCATTTCCTTCAATTGAGCATGTGACGGGTATCGCTCACTCTCACTGTAGATCTTTTTTCTTTATTTATTTTGTCCCTGTTTGTGGGCTTTTCTCCCACTGTGAGTTTTAAAAAATATTTTATTTTACCTCATGTGCTTGCTATTTGGGGGTTCAGACCTGTTTCTTTCTCTTGCTCTGTTTTACAGTTTTCTCTAAAAAGTGCTATACAAATGAAATGGACTTGATTTGATATATAGCCCCCCGTTATATATAAGTAGTCTTTAAGTAGTTTTTTGCATATCCTTTGTAAGCATTAAAGTCTGTGATCCATAGACATCACCGGGTGTTGAGTATCTTCTCTGGTGATGCTCCACCAGGCTTGTACTGCAGCCATCTTCAGCTTCTGCTTGTTTTGGGGACTTTTTGCCTTATGTGTTCTTTTCAGCATACAAAGCAAATATTCATTTCCATTCACAACAGGTGAATTTTCCTGTTTTTGGCTTTGGAAAAACGCCTTTGTTGCTTTAGCATTATGTTTGGGATCATTGACTTGCTGTAGGATGAAGCACCGTCCAATGAGTTTGGAGGCATTTGCTAGAACTTGAGCTGATAAGATGCTTCTGTGCACTTCAGAATTCATACATAGCCTAACCAACACCATGGCGCCCCATCAGTTATGTGGGAACAGAGATTAAATTTCTGAACTCATGGACCATGCAGTGCTTTATTGATCCAAATTTCCCCTGCATGTTGGCTTGCAACCTTTGGGTGAGATTAAGTATTAATCAAATGTAATTAAATAATAGCACCTGACGTCTGCTAGATTGGTTTATGCAGTCAATCTACAGCAGAGTAGGCCTACATGAAAGCGCAGTGTAAGTGTAATTATATCATTATTTATTAACTCCTTAAACCACCAATTGGTGTCATAAAACAGTCCCTCTAATCTCCATTGCATAACTCGTATTTCTGAACATAGGATCATTTTCTGTTCGTTATATAGCAAGTCTCTACTAGCCACTCTCAAATATGCGAACTGAAAGTCAATAAAAGGCAGTAAAGCCAGGTTTCTGTATGAAAACCCCCGCTATATTTTCGGCTAAATTTCGGCTGTTTCTTCACCAACAGTAGTCGCTGCTGAAAACGCTGAAATGGAGCAGCAAGCACGCTGGGTACTGTAGTTGTAATATTTTAAACGTTGTCCGTTTTAACTTCTTGCTATACTTCATTATAATGACGGTGAAAGTGAAAGTGCGCTTACTGGGGAGGGTATTTCCATGCAGAGACAAGTGCAATTGAGGACAAAGTGAGACCTAAATCGACGTGAATAGCGCTATTCTAACATGTTACGTGTTGTTTTTAATGTTCGTGCAACAAAATAGAAACGTTTCTATTTATATATTCTACTATGCTATAGCTATTGGAATGCAACCATTGTTTTACAGACAATACAAAACCGACAGTTATTCTCAAACTGCGTTTGATACATCGGGGTTCATGACGCTTTGGTAGGCTGTTTGTCACCTACTTTAATAGCTGGTAGCCTGATCGGTCAGATCATGGCAAAAAATATAATTAGTAGCTATATGAATAGTTATTTATAAAGGTATTACGTTTTGTCTTATAGTTATATATAATGTTAATTTACTTTTATTTTTAAAAATAATTTATTAATGTTAAACATAGTCATTTATTGTTTCAATTGGGAGCAGTGTCATCAAATTAAAAGAAAATAATTTCATTTAACCTTTTCAGTTCTCTGAGCATAATTCCACTCTGCGGATACTGTATTTTAATACAATGCAAAGCAATGGTATTTCCTGTTGACATGGCTCTATGATGTTACACCATACAACCTATGCTTGCAATGTAAGATGATATACCTGAACTGACACTTTTGGTTTTTGAGAATTTTTTTTAGTAAGTACAAAATAATTGTTCCTCCTATTATAGTGCGTTGCAGTTAATCCAAATTTCATCCAGGCCTAAGCTTGACATGTCCTGATAGGTTATGTGAACGAAAAAACTTTAGGTCGTGAAAAAAGGTCATAATCAAATAAAGTCTCATTAATGGCTTCAGCCAACTTGAGGCTGATTAAAATGTGGAACCGAACACATTGAATTCACCTTGCCAGATTTAATTAACAATAGTAAACCCTACGTATTTTAGTTAATTTTTTTCAGTTGGGCACGTGAGGGGTACTGCTCACTCTGGCTGGAGTTGGTTTTAAAAATGACACTTACCTGTCTTTCAGGAAACTCTAATTGGGTATACAGTATATTTAAAATGCTATTTGAAATGTAACCCACTGATATTGTTCTGTTTTATGAGAATGTCTCCATATATCCTCAGGCGGTATTACAGCGTATTTCAGTGAGAACGAAATTTTATAGTAATAGACAAAATCAGTACTCAAATGTAACGGACCTTCTCAGTGGCTATTGTGCTACACCGAAATTGGCGTCCTCCGAAAATACGTGTCGCTGGAGGTCGCTGTTAACCAATTTAAGCGATTCGCCGTTGAGAACGAGCAAATAACATCGCTTTCACTTTGACAGCTCACTCTTGATGAAATGTACGCTACACGAGCTCACGGAAAGATGGAACTTTGAGCGTGGTAAAATGACACTTTTTTTTACGTGGATTAGCAATAAATAACAGGATCACTGTATATTCTTTATAGGACACAAAGGACGCAAATGTAGTGCAGTTAGATGTCTGTAAATGTCAAAACAACGTCACCGACATGGGATTATCATAAGAATGTATGTCGTATAAGTTTTTTTTGGTGATATTTCCAAACACTATACGGACATTAAGCATTCTGTTTCATTTTCATGTGACTTCCACAAGACTCACACATACTTAACATTTCACCAGCCTCACATAAAAAATGGCCAAATATTGGTTGCCATTATAAAATTATGAGAATGATCATCTTGTTGTTTCAGTGCTCCCAGATAACCATGATTAACCTGTTCTTAATTATTTTGAATTAATTTAATTAAGATACGCTTTTAAAAAATTGTACACACTGGGAGGAAATGTATGGCCATGGAGTTCAGGACTGTTTTTTTTTTCTTCTTTTTTTCCCTTTATTTAATCAGGGAAGGCAAATGGAGGATTGAGCTATCTTTTATAACGGTGTCCTGAATTCACAGAAACAGTAGGGGGAAAAAAGCAGTTATATATCATTTACGCATCTAAAAGGCATGATTAATTACAAAAATGTCTAATAACTGTCTGCCAGCTCAATGCCAGTAAATCTAAACAACCTGATGAGCTTTAGCTTTTTATGTGCTTACATATATATATATATATATATATATATATATATCGTTTGAGGACATGTCTAAGCAGACTCTGCTGGGAGACGCTATGAAACATCAAGCATTTTTGCGGCTGTGTTGTGGCCTCTCTTCAGTATCGAAAGATACTGGCCCCTCCTCCTCTCATGCCTCCAAAAGTGCTCTACAACAGCGCCTCCTGCTGGACTATCCCTCCACTGGCAAGTTGTGAGGCTGTTTGAGCAGAGAAGACTCAGTAAAACAGTAATATATGCTTTTAGTTTCAGATGGCTTTTTTCAGTGTTCAGTTTGGATTTATATTATAATTCCATCTGGCACTAGGAGAGTAGCTTGAACTCAAGGACTAATGAGAAAGTGTGCGTGTGTGTGTGTGTGTGTTTGTGTGTGTGTCTCTCTGTCTTTGTTCTCACCTCTCCCACTTGACAATGTCTTTCTCCTTCTCTTTTTCTCTCATCTTTTACTATAATATTTTTTTTAATCATATTAATCCCAGGAAGTAACAAGTACACACAAGCAATTACAGGTAATTCTCTCTACACCCCCTTGTCAATTTTCACTTCTCTCTTTTTCTTCCTCTTCCTGTAAGTGCAGGTACATGTGGAAAGAGGTGTGTGTGTAAGTGCAGGTACATGTGGAACGAGGTGTGTGTGTAAGTGCAGGTACATGTGGAAAGAGGTGTGTGTGTAAGTGCAGGTACATGTGGAAAGAGGTGTGTGTGTAAGTGCAGGTACATGTGGAAAGAGGTGTGTGTGTAAGTGCAGGTACATGTGGAAACAGGTTCACTGATGAACAGTGGAGAGTGATCAGCCGGCATCCTCCTGAAGTCAACAACCAGGACACCATATCGGGGGTCAGAGACCCTGCATGCCTACATGCCTAACATCTCCCTTTCCCATTTCCTCCAAGTTCGAATGCAATCTTTAGGTAGGCCAGTCTTTGTCATAAATTAGTCCTCTCTTCCCTCCTACACCTTAACTCGGCATCACCCAATCAGGGCAAACATCCTCAAACCATGCTGGGTAAGGCATTTAAGATTTCCACAGGGTAAAGGTTGTGTTGCTGTTGGTTTCGAAGCCTTGAAGAAGAAGCTTTTTATTTTGGTGGTGGTTCCTTGATTGTGTGTTTTTAGCTGGTTTCTTTTCATCCTGTGGTGCTTAAACTGGAAGTGGGTGATACTTTGGCAAGGTCTGGCTTTTCCAGCTTTCTCTTTCTTTTATGGTATCTCTAAATCAATTGTTTAATGTTTTTTTTGAAGTAGTAAGCCTGCATTCAATAAAGAATGTATGATTTCAATTCATTATACTATCATGTAGTGTATTTTACTCCACTCTCACTCTCCCAATAGCTATAGGTTTTGAACATGATACTCATTATTCACATTGGTCAACCCCAGAAAGGTCGGTTCTCCTTGGATTAAACTGGGCGTGATTCAATGGTAGCTTGACAGATGGGTAGTAGGGATGGTGCCGAATACAAATACCATATTCAGCAACACTCGAATAATGCTTTCTCCCCAAATATTCTCTCCTCCCAGTATTTTCCATCTCTTTCATGCGGGTCGCTCAGAAGTCAGCACCTAGTTTCTCAATTAGACACACACACACCTGCAGAGAGACAGCAAGTGACAGTTTCCCTTAACACTAGTTGAAGTGAAAAAATGAGCTGACCCTTTCTGAAGATAATTAAATTAGTCCAATGGCCGACATAGCCGACATCAATCCCTTCTTCTAATCAATTCTGACACTTGGCAGGATAACTTCATGTAATTTCTTTCCCATTATATCTTTCAGTATCAGTTCACTCAAATTCTGTCCATAACCCTTAGTGTAATCCCTTCTCAAATCCAATTCCTGAATTCAATCTCTTTTCAATATCAATTTTCTCAATTAAACGCCCATCCCCTAAATTAAGTAGTGTCTGTATTAAACTGACATACAGTAGATAATACTAAGTGAAAATTATATATATACAATAAATATATAAAGTAAGTGCAAGTGATAAATGACTGACAACAGAATGATTAAACATTCAATATTTTATTTCTGTATGATTTTCTATGTTATGCTCAATAATACAATTTTATCAGCAAAAAAAGTGAAATTATTGTTAGGATTATAATGAATAATCAGTAAAATCAATTTGAACAGTCTCTGAAACTAATGCAAACTAAAATGATATATTCGCAGAGGTACAAGTTTAGCCTATATGAAACAAAATAAACTGCTACAGAAGAGCCTGCTTACCATTACCCAAGGATTACAACACCAGAGGAATTAAAGGGTTTATGTAGTCTTAATTATACTGTATTATAAGGTCTGGAACAGAACATTTAATTGCCGATCTGTACTTGTAGTACTCTCACATACATTCCATAGTCTGTAGAGAAAATACGGACAAAGTGACTGTGATGTTTGTAATTAATAAAAGCTGTTGAGCAATGGAAAATCAAAATATTGGTCCCTTAAATGACAATGTTTTTTATTTTATTTTATTTATTAAAATGATGCAAGTACATTCTTAGTTAATGCAAAACCAATGCATGTTACACACAGCCAGTCGTTCAAATGAATGTGGTGATATTTAAATTACATATGTATTAACAAGTAGTATATAATATATAATACAATTTTTAGCAATTCATAGACGCGGAATTCTGAATTTAGCCAAGGAACGCTCTTTTTGTTGAATGAGACCATGTACTGTGTATAGCGATTTGTTAAATTCTGTTTTCAGTGCAACTACAGCAGGTTTACTTGTATGTAACTTTAGAGGGCTGTTCATTATTTAGCAGTAAGGGGTTTTTATCTGAATATTGGTGTGGTTCAGATGTAGGTCTGGAAGATACTTGATCTTGACGTGATTGCACTCCAGCCTCTGAGGCACGCTGTGAAGGGCCCATAATCGTGTTGCGCAGACCAGGTTTATATTTAATAGAAAAACACTTCTCTATTGTATTCACAATTGTTTTTGCATCTAAATCAGCTGGTCCAGGATCTCCTCCACCTGCAGCTCCAAGCTGTGGTTCATCTCTGCTTGTGAGATCCTGTAATTCAATGTCAATGTCTCTTCCAGCTCCAGGCTGTGGGCTCCAGCCCTTGGCTTTAGATTGTGTTGGGTTCCCAGCTCCAGATGCTGTTGGGTTCCCTGCTCCAGATGCTGTTGGGTTCCCTGCTCCAGATGATGTTGGGTTCCCTGCTCCAGATGCTGTTGGGTTCTCAGCTCCAGATGATGTTGGGTTCCCTGTTCCAGATGGTGTTGGGTTCTCAGCTCCAGATGATGTTGGGTTCCCTGCTCCAGATGCTGTTGGGTTCTCAGCTCCAGATGATGTTGGGTTCCCTGCTCCAGATGCTGTTGGGTTCTCAGCTCCAGATGATGTTGGGTTCCCTGCTCCAGATGCTTTTGGGTTCTCAGCTCCAGATGATGTTGGGTTCCCTGCTCCAGATGCTGTTGGGTTCCCTGCTCCAGATGGTGTTGGGTTCTCAGCTCCAGATGTTGGGTTCCCAGCTTCGGACTGTGATTCAGCTTTCCTCAACTCTTCCTCACACCATGCACGTCTCCTCTCCGAGCACGTCTTTGCATACTTCCTTGTGAACTTCTCTCTGTCTTCCTCCAGCTGTGACATGTACATCTCCTCGTACCGATCTGCATTGTTTCGGCAGCAGCAAACCAAGCACAGGCTGATGAAATACAACAGCACAAAAACACCAACCGCAGTCAATCCCCATATCTGTGTGAGAGGGAGGAACCAGGACAGAAATCATTTAAAATTAGGTAAGTCCAGAGCTGTTTGTTTTAATCAGCTATGCCCTGTGTAATCATAAATAAATATCACTGCCAGTACAGCCCCCAAAAGTGCTGTGAGAATCATAGCAATGGGATTTGAGCTGCTGTAGAAGGAGTATTGAGAAATTCAGCTTCAGAATTCAGTCTATCTGCATGTTAATACAGGTTTCAGAGTGTGAAAAAAGGGAAACAAATTCAGATGGTGTTGTGCTTCCACAGGACCAATCTTAATCAAAACATACATTTGGAAATAAAAGAACCATAAAAAAGTTACAGGTTTCAGTAAAGGAAAGGGGCTGCTGTTGATACATACCTTGGATCTCATCATGCCGTGCACCATTTCCGGATCATCTGTCTTCACAATCTTCATTGTACTGTTGCATTTGCTGTACAGTGCACAGCCTGCATACTTTCCATCAATCAGAAGAATCACAACCCAGCAAAAGGCTGGGTACAGCGTCTTGCAGAAAGAGAGAAGAAGGGACATTGTACTCTCTGTATTCTCTGTAGCATTATTGCCCGCAACAGCACTAGCACTTGTATTTGAAGGGTTAGTGTTAGTGTTAGGGCTAGGGTTAGGGTTCCCTCCACGCCTCTTGTAGATCTTCATAAAGATGTTTCCCTTCCTGAAGGAACAGGCAAGCGCGCTGAAGGCAAAAGCTGGTATTGTGAAGTACATGATGACAAAACAAAGCCTGAAATTGGTACATTGGCAGATAAAAACTGGTTCCATCAGCAGCTCGGTAATCTGGAGCAGAATCGCCACGGTGATGTTCTCGATTAAATACATGAACTTCACACCAAATTTTAAGAAGGACCAATCCATCTTTATCTTTTTATTTCAGTTTCCTCTGTATAGCGGATGTTCTGTCCTGTGTTTCTGTCTGCCAGCTCAATGCCAGTAAATCTAAACAAACCGATGAGCCTTTTATTTGCTTTAATGTTCTTATGTGGGGGTGTGTCGGAGCAGGGAAAATTTTCCTCAGACACACCTTCACACACAAATACATTTTTGTGGCTCCCTCTCTCCAGTATCAGAAGATACTGGCACCTCCTCCTCAGGTCCCTCAAAAAACTGGAAAAGGTCACTGCTCTATGACACCGCCCCCTGTTGGGCTGTCCCTCCTCTGCCAACAAGATGTGAGGGTCTGTCTGGGCAAAGACTCAGTAGGCAGTTTTCTTTAGAGAAAAATAGGTTTTATTTACCCAAAGTGTGACTATTTACTAACTTAAATTCAGCTCACATGGATCGAGACAAAAATCTAAAAAAATCTAAATAACAAGCTAAATTCAAAATAACAAAATTCGAAATGATTTGTCTGCAAAGTGCAAATGATGTCATTGCAAATGTTATGCATTTTACATGTCCGTTTTCAGTAAAGCAATTTTGTATTCAATTTGGTTTTTTAATATAATTCCATTAATGTAGGGTTCCTAAACATCAGTTTGCACTCTCATTCTACTGCAAGCATGGAATTAAAAGTTTTCAGTAAATAGCTTAGTCAAATGTTAATTCTAAAACAGGTTTCTTATGCATGAGCAGGCACCAGCCCAAAGCACATAAATACATGGCCCAGCCAACACCATATATGCACGGCGTCGATTGTGGGGATGAAGATTTCGATTTCTGAAATCGTGTAGCATGCAGTCCTTTATTGATCCAAATTTCCCCCGCATGTTTGTTTACAGCCTTTGGGTGAGATTAAGTATTTATCAAATGTAATTAAATAATAATACTCTATTGAGCTAGATCTATTTGTGCAGTTAATCTACAGCAGAATAGGCCTACACGAAAATGCAGTGTAAGTGTAATTATAACATTATTTATTAACTCCTTAAACCACCAATTTGTGTCATAAAACAGACCCTTAAATCTCCGTTGGATAACTCTTATTTCTGAATGTAGGATCATTTCTTTTTGTTATATAGCAAGTCTGTACTTGCCACTCTTAAATGTGTACAATTGAAAGACAACAAAAAGCAGTAAAACCAGGTTTACGTTACATTTTGCTACATTGTGGCTGTTTTTTCACCAACGGTAGTCACTGTTGGAAACACTGAAATGGGGCACAGAGCACGCTGGGTACTGTAGTTGTAATATTTCAAACGTTATCCGTAAAACTGCAACTTCTTGCCATACTTCATTCCAATGACGGTGAAAGTGAAAGTGCGCTTACTGGGAATTCTAAAGGTATTTCCATGCAGGGACACGTGCAACTGAGGACAAAGTGAGACGTAAATCGACGTGAATAGTGCTATTCTAACATGTTACGTGTTGTTTTTAATGTTCGTGTAACAAAATAGAAACGTTTCTATTTATATATTCTACGATGTTATAACTGTTGGAATCCAACCGTTGTTTTACAACCAATACAAAACCGACAGTTATTCCCAAACTGCGTTTGATACATCGGAGTTCATGACACTTTGGTAGGCTGTTTGTCACCTGCTTTAATAGCTTGTAGCCTGATCAGTCAGATAATGGCAAAAAATATAATTAGTTATAAGCATAGTTATATGCATAGTTATTTATAAACGTATTACGTTTCATCTTATAGTTATATATAATGTTAATTTACTTTTATAATTTATTAATGCTAAACATAATAATTTATTGTTTTAATTGGTTGCAATGTCATCAAATTAAAAGAAAACAATTTAATTTGACCATTTCAGTTCTCTGAGCATAATCCCACCAAGTACTCTGCTGATACTGTATTTTTATACAATGCAAAGCAATGGTATTTCCTGTTGACATGGCTCTGTGATGTGGTTACACCATACAACCTATGCTTGCAATGTAAGATGATATACCTGAACTGACACTTTTGGTTTTGGAGATATACTCAAGTGAACACATAGTAAGCAAAAATTATAGGGTGTTGCAGCTAATCCATATTTCATGCAAGCCTAAGCTTGACCTTTGACATGACATGTTACGTGGGTTATCTATTGGATATACCTGTTCAACTGGTAAAAAAACAAAAAACAAAACTGTGGGTCAAGGAAAAAATGTCAAAATCACATAAGAGCTCAAAGAGTTAATGGCTTTAGCCAACTTGAGCCTGATTAAAATGTGGAACCAAACACATTCAATTCACCTTGCTTGCTGGTTGATTTAATTAACAATAGTAGATCCTACACATCTTAGTTAATTTTTTTGAACTATCTATCTTATCTGTCTATCTTTCTCTATGACATATTCTCAGATAAAGTTAAAAAAAATGCTTTGATAGATTCCATATGTGTCACTATGGATGAGGATATGGATGGGCAGAGGTGTGGAGGGGAGATGGTGTCTACAACAGCGCCTCCTGCTGGACTATTCCTCCACTGCCACCAAGTTGTGAGGCTGTGTCTGAGCAGAGAAGACTCAGTTTTCTTTAGGAAAAAAATGGTTTATTTACGCAAAGTGTAACTATTTACAGAATTAAGAAACGTCCAGAACACATTTAAGAATAACAAACACAGGCAAAGGTGTACAAATTCAGTGAAGATACATAAAGACTGAGATGGCCAGTGCATCATAGATATGCTATAGCATGATTATATTACACTATTTTCAAGTAAGAAATCCTGCATAGTATCCCTACACTGTCTGTCTGACAGTTTAGGCCTACACAGACATCTGCAATGGGAATGTGGTTTTAATCTGCCTTCACACATGCAAAGATACTAAAATACTGCATGTTCCAGAAACAAGTAACGTGAGACTGGATATTGTCATTTCATGAAAATAAAATATATTTTGTGTAGATTGCATTACATTTTTAAAATATAAAATGATAACGACATTTTAATACAATATTTTTAAATAATGAAATATCATTATCAGTGGTGGCCGGTGAGAATTGTCATAGTCTGGCCTGTTCACATAGAATGATACAGCGGGGAGAGGAACGGATGGAAGAGAAAAACAACATAGTCTGTTTCAATGACTTCTGAAGGGAGGTAGTCTCTATAAAATGGATTTTGATGGTTCTGAAGTCTTAATACAGATCATAATTATTTTACAAATGGCACAATCAGCACCTGATATGAAAGTGGACTAAGGCTCATTCACAACAAATATTCATAATTGTTTTATTTAGGTATATAGGTATATGCACCTGCCTTTTGAAAGTGCAACAAACAATATACACAGTGTAAAAGAGCATTATTATTTGACTTGAGCAAATGTGAAAATAAATTGCCTGCTTCTGAGGCCAATGTGGGTTGAAAAGTGGAAGCAAAGAACAATATACAATGTAAATACACAATATAAAAAAACACTAATATTGATAGCACAAAAATATTAATATTCTTGTGCAGTACTGTCTGGGCATATTAAACACCAATGTATGTATAGTGTTTTTACACATCTCTCCTGAGATGCATTTTTTTCAGTTCAGCTCAAGACTGCTCACTCTCGCCGGAGTTAGTTGACAGTTGCCTGTCTTTCAGGAAACTGTAATTGGGTATACAGTACATATCAAATGCTATTTGAATTGTAACCCATTGGTATTGTTCTGTTTTATGAGAGTGTCTCCATATATCCTCAGGTGGTATTACAGCGTATTTCAGTGAGAACGAAATTTTATAGTAATTTAATGGACAAAATCAGTACTCAAATGTAACGGATCTTCTCAGTGGCTATTGTGCTACACGGAAATTGGCGTCCTCCGAAAATACCTGTCGCTAGAGGTCGCTGTTAACCAATTTAAGCGATTCGCCGTTGAGAACGAGCATATAACATCGCTTTCACTTTGACAGCTCACTCTTGATGAAATGTACGCTACACGAGCTCACGGAAAGATGGAACTTTGAGCGTGGTAAAATGACACTTTTTTACGTGGATTAGCAAAAAATAACAGGACCACTGTATATTCTTTATAGGACACAAAGGACGCAAATGTATTGCACTTAGATGTCTGTTTAGAAATATTCATGATAGCATGATTTGAATGGCAAAGTAAATGTCAAAACAACGTCATCGCCACGGGATTGTCATAAGAATGTATGTCGTATAAGTTTTTTTTTTTTGTGCCATTTCCAAACACTATACGGACATGAAGCATTCTGTTTCATTTTCATGTGACTTGGTAAATGGTAAATGGACTGCATTTATATAGCGCTTTTATCCAAAAGCGCTTTACAATTGATGCCTCTCATTCGCCAGAGCAGTTAGGCATTAGGTGTCTTGCTCAGGGACACTTCGACACGCCTAGGGTGGGGGATCGAACCGGCAACCCTCCGACTGCCAGACAACCGCTCTTACCTCCTGAGCTATGTCGCCCCTGTCGTGAGTCTTGTGAGACATCCACAAGACTCACACACTCAAAAAAATGGCCAAATATTGGTTGTCATTATAAAATTATGAGAATGATCATCTCTTGTTATTTCAGTGCTCAGATAACCATGATTAACCTGTCCTTAATTATTTTGAATTAATTTAATTAAGATACGCTTTTTAAAATTGTACACACTAGGAGGAAATGTATGGCCATGGTGTTCAGGACAGGTTTTTTTTTTCTTCTTTTTCCCCTTTATTTAATCAGGGAAGGCAAATGGAGGATTGAGCTATCTTTTATAACGGTGTCCTGAATTCACAGAAACAGCAGGGGGATAAAAGCAGTTATATATAATTTACGCATCTAAAAGGCATGATTAATTACAAAAATGTCTAATAACTGTCTGCCAGCTCAATGCCAGTAAATCTAAACAACCCGATGAGCTTTTTATGTGCTTACATATATATATATATATATATATATATATCGTTTGAGGACATGCCTAAGCAGACTCTGCTGGGACATGCTATCAAACATCAAGCACTTTTGCGGCTGTGTTGTGGCCTCTCTTCAGTACCCTCTTCCTCTCATGCCTCCAAAAATGCTCTACAACAGCGCTTCCTGCTGGACTATCCCTCCACTGGCGAGTTGTGAGGCTGTTTGAGCAGGGAAGACTCAGTAAAACAGTAATATATGCTTTTAGTTTCAGACGGCTTTCTTCAGAGTTCAGTTTGGGTTTATATTATAATTCCATCTGGCACTAGGAGAGTAGCTTGAACTCAAGGACTAATGAGAAAGTGTGTGTGTGTGTGTGTGTGTCTGTGTGTGTGTCTCTCTGTGTTTGTTCTCACCTCTCCCACTTGACTTCTCTTTTTCTCTCATCTTTTACTATAATATTTTTTTTATCATATTAATCCCAGGAAGTAACAAGTACACACACGCAATTACAGGTAATTCTCTCTACACCCCCTTGTCAATTTTCACTTCTCTCTTTCTCTTCCTCTTCCTGTAAGTGCAGGTACATGTGGAAAGAGGTGTGTGTGTAAGTGCAGGTACATGTGGAAACAGGTGTGGAGCCACTGATGAACAGTGGAGAGTGATCAGCCGGCATCCTACTGAAGTCAACAACCAGGACACCATATCGGGGGTCAGAGATCCTGCATGCCTACATGCCTAACATCTCCCTTTCCCATTTCCTCCAAGTTTGAATGCAATCTTTAGGTAGGCCAGTCCTCGTCATAAATTAGTCCTCTCTTCCCTCCTACACCTTAACTCGGCATCACCCAATCAGGGCAAACATCCTCAAACCATGCTGGGTAAGACATTTAAGATTTCCACAGGGTAAAGCTTGTGTTGCTGTTGGTTTCGAAGCCTTGAAGAAGAAGCTTTTTATTTTGGTGGTGGTTCCTTGATCGTGTGTTTTTAGCTGGTTTCTTTTCATCCTGTGGTGCTTAAACTGGAAGTGGGTGATACTTTGGCAAGGTCTGGCTTTTCCAGCTTTCTCTTTCTTTTATGGTATCTCTAAATCAATTGTTTAATGTTTTTTTTTTTGAAGTAGTAAGCCTGCATTCAATAAAGAATGTATGATTTCAATTCATTAAACTATCATGTAGTGTATTTTACTCCATTCTCACTCTCCCAATAGCTATAGGTTTTGAACATGATACTCATTATTCACATTGGTCAGCCCCAGAAAGGTCGGTTCTCCTTGGATTAAACTAGGCATGATGCAATGGTAGCTTGACAGATGGGTAGTAGGGATGGTGCCGAATACAAATACCATATTCAGCAACACTTGAATAATGCTTTCTCCCCGAATATTTTCTCCTCCCGAATTTTCTCAGTATTTTTCGGTTCGGATCTATCCTATCTCTTTCATGCGGGTCGCTCAGAAGTCAGCACCTAGTTTCTCAATTAGACACACACACACCTGCAGAGAGACAGCAAGTGACAGTTTCCCTTAACACTAATTGAAGTGAAAAAATGAGCTGACCCTTTCTGAAGATAATTAAATTAGTCCAATGGCCGACATAGCCGACATCAATCCCTTCTTCTAATCAATTCTGACACTTGGCAGGATAACTTCATGTAATTTCTTTCCCATTATATCTTTCAGTATCAGTTCACTCAAATTCTGTCCATAACCCTTAGTGTAGTCCCTTCTCAAAACCAATTCCTGAATTCAATCTCTTTTCAATATCAATTTTCTCAATTAAATAAACGCCCATCCCCTAAATTAAGTAGTGTCTGTATTAAACTGACATACAGTAGATAATACTAAGTGAAAATTATATATATACAATAAATATATAAAGTAAGTGCAAGTGATAAATGACTGACAACAGAATGATTAAACATTCAATATTTTATTTCTGTATGATTTTCTATGTTATGCTCAATAATACAATTTTATCAGCAAAAAAAAGTGAAATTATTGTTAGGATTATAATGAATAATCAGTAAAATCAATTTGAACAGTCTCTGAAACTAATACAAAACGAAATGGTATATTCGCAGAGGTACAAGTTTAGCCTATATGAAACAAAATAAACTGCTACAGAAGAGCCTGCTTACCATTACCCAAGGATTACAACAACAGAGGAATGAAAGGGTTTATGTAGTCTTAATTATACTGTATTATAAGGTCTGGAACAGAACATTTAATTGCCGATCCGTACTTGTAGTACTCTCACATACATTCCATAGTCTGTAGAGAAAATACGGACAAAGTGACTGTGATGTTTGTAATTAATAAAAGCTATCGAGCAATGGAAAATCAAAATATTGGTCCCTTAAATGACAATGTTTTTTATTTTATTTTTTTAAATGATGCAAGTAAATTCTTAGTTACTGCAAAACCAATGCATGTTACACACAGCCAGTCGTTCAAATGAATGTGGTGATATTTAAATTGCATATTTATTAAAAAGTAGTATAGTTTTTAACATACAATTTTTAGCAATTCATAGAAGCGGAATTCTGAATTTAGCCAAGGAAAGCTCTTTTTGTTGAACGAGACCGTGTACTGTGTATAGCTATTTGTTACATTTTGTTTTCAATGCAACACCAGCAGGTTTACAATGTATGTTACTTACATACTACGAGTTAGAGGGCTGGTTATTTTGTTACAGTAATTGCACTCTTTCTTTATCTTGATGCAACTGTACTCCAGTCTCAGTGGCATGCTGCAAACAGGCCATAATCTTCTTGCACAGAAAAGGTTAATTTTTAATAAGAAAATGTTTCTCTATTATATTCACAATTGTTTTTGGATTTAATTCACCTAGTTCACCTCCACCTGCAGCTCCTTGCTGTGGTTGAGCTTCGTTCATTAATTGCATGTTATCTCCACTAGCATCTCCAGGTGATACCCGGTTCCCAGCTCCAGACTGTGATTGAGCTTCCTTCAACTGTTTTTCACACAATTCAGCTCTCCTCTCCGAGCATGTCTTTGCATACTCCCTTGCGAACTCCTCTCTGTTTTCCTCCAGCCGTGAACTGTACATCTCCATGTACCGATCTTCAGGTGACTGGCGACAGCACAGGTAGATGAAATAGAACAACGCAAATAAAGCAACGAGAAAAAGTCCCGATATCTGTGTGAGAGGGAAAAATCACTTAAAATGAGGTAAGGCCAGAGCTGTTGGTTTTTATCAGCTGTGCCCTGTGTGACCATCAGTACATATCATGGCTGATTCAGCCCCCATTTTATCCCAAAAGCATTTTTCTCAATGTTTTTTTTTCTTTTAAATTGTCATTTGTAATTTCCTGTAAACATCAGACAAAGGTTGTTTTTGATTTTAGCCTACCTGCGTGTTAATACAAGTTGCTATCAAAGCAAAAAATGTATTTACACATTTTTTACTTATGACCGAGATCAGGTTACATTTGTATAAAGGAAAGGGGCTGCTGTTGATACATACCTTGGATCTCATCATGCCGTGCACCATTTCCAGATCCTTTGTATCCACAATCGTCATGGTACTGTTGCATTTGCTGTACAGTGCACAGGCCACATACTTCCATCAATCAGAAGAATCACAACCCAGCAAAAGGCTGGGTACAGTGTCTTGCAGAAAGAGAGAACACCATTGCAACAGGAATTTATACACTTTCTATTGCAGCCTGTAGCATTATTGCAATCACAGCCCTTGCAGATATCCATAAAGATGTCGCTCTGCCTGAGGGAACAGGCAAACGCGGTGAAGGCAATAGCTGGTGTTATGAAATACATGACGACAAAATGACGCCTGTGCTCGTTACATTGGCAGATAAAAACTGGTTCCATCAGCAGCTCGGTAATCTGGAGCAGAATCACCACGGTGATGTTCTGGACTAAATACATGAACTTCACGCCGAATTTTAAGAAGGACCAATCCATCTTTATCTTTTTGTTTCAGTTTCCTCTGTATAGCGGATGTTCTGTCCTGTGTTTCTGTCTGCCAGCTCAATGCCAGTAAATCTAAACAAACCGATGAGCCTTTTATTTGCTTTAATGTTCTTATGTGGGGGTGTGTCGGAGCAGGGAAAAATTTCCTCAGACACACCTTCACACACAAATACATTTTTGTGGCTCCCTCTCTCCAGTATCAGAAGATACTGGCACCTCCTCCTCAGGTCCCTCAAAAAACTGGAAAAGGTCACTGCTCTATGACACCGCCCCCTGTTGGGCTGTCCCTCCTCTGCCAACAAGACGTGAGGGTCTGTCTGGGCAAAGACTCAGTAGGCAGTTTTCTTTAGAGAAAAATAGGTTTTATTTACCCAAAGTGTGACTATTTACTCAATTAAATTCAGCTCACATGGATCAAGATAAAAATCTAAAAAAATTCAAAATAACAAAATTCGAAATGATTTGTCTGCAAAGTGCAAATGATGTCATTGCAAATGTTATGCATTTTACATGTCCATTTTCAGTAAAGCAATTTTGTATTCAATTTGGTTTTTTAATATAATTCCATTAATGTAAGGTTCCTAGACATCAGTTTGCACTCTCATTCTACTTCAAGCATGGACTTAAATGTTTGTCAGTAAACAGCTTAGTCAAATGTTGTTAATTCTAAAACAGGTTTCTTATGCATGAGCAGGCACCAGCCCAAAGCACATAAATACATGGCCCAGCCAACACCATATATGCACGGCGTCGATTGTGGGGATGAAGATTTCGATTTCTGAAATCATGTAGCATGCAGTCCTTTATTGATCCAAATTTCCCCTGCATGTTTGTCTACAGCCTTTGGGTGAGATTAAGTATTTATCAAATGTAATTAAATAATAATACTCTATTGAGCTAGATCTATTTGTGCAGTTAATCTACAGCAGAATAGGCCTACACGAAAATGCAGTGTAAGTGTAATTATAACACTATTTATTAACTCCTTAAACCACCAATTTGTGTCATAAAACAGACCCTTAAATCTCCGTTGGATAACTCTTATTTCTGAATGTAGGATCATTTCTTTTTGTTATATAGCAAGTCTGTACTTGCCACTCTTAAATGTGTACAACGTTATCCGTAAAACTGCAACTTCTTGCCATACTTCATTCCAATGACGGTGAAGGTGAAAGTGAAAGTGCGCTTACTGGGAATTCTAAAGGTATTTCCATGCAGGGACACGTGCAACTGAGGACAAAGTGAGACGTAAATCGACGCGAATAGTGCTATTCTAACATGTTACGTGTTGTTTTTAATGTTCGTGTAACAAAATAGAAACGTTTCTATTTATATATTCTACGATGTTATAACTGTTGGAATGCAACCGTTGTTTTACAACCAATACAAAACCGACAGTTATTCTCAAACTGCGTTTGAAACATCGGGGTTCATGTCACTTTGGTAGGCTGTTTGTCACCTGCTTTAATAGCTTGTAGCCTGATCAGTCAGATCATGGCAAAAAATAAAATTAGTTATAAGCATAGTTATATGCATAGTTATTTATAAACGTATTACGTTTCATCTTATAGTTATATATAATGTTAATTTACTTTTATTATTTATTAATGCTAAACATAATCATTTATTGTTTTAATTGGTTGCAATGTCATCAAATTAAAAGAAAACAATTTAATTTGACCATTTCAGTTCTCTGAGCATAATCCCACCAAGTACTCTGCTGATACTGTATTTTTATACAATGCAAAGCAATGGTATTTCCTGTTGACATGGCTCTGTGATGTGGTTACACCATACAACCTATGCTTGCAATGTAAGATGATATACCTGAACTGACACTTTTGGTTTTGGAGATATACTCAAGTGAACACATTTATTTAGTAAGCAAAAATTATAGGGCGTTGCAGCTAATCCATATTTCATGCAAGCCTAAGCTTGACCTTTGACATGACATGTTACGTGGGTTATCTATTGGATATACCTGTTCAACTGGTAAAAAAACAAAAAACAAAACTGTGGGTCAAGGAAAAAATGTCAAAATCACATAAGAGCTCAAAGAGTTAATGGCTTTAGCCAACTTGAGCCTGATTAAAATGTGGAACCAAACACATTCAATTCACCTTGCTTGCTGGTTGATTTAATTAACAATAGTAGATCCTACACATCTTAGTTAATTTTTTTGAACTATCTATCTTATCTGTCTATCTTTCTCTATGACATATTCTCAGATAAAGTTAAAAAAAAAATGCTTTGATAGATTCCATATGTGTCACTATGGATGAGGATATGGATGGGCAGAGGTGTGGAGGGGAGATGGTGTCTACAACAGCGCCTCCTGCTGGACTATTCCTCCACTGCCACCAAGTTGTGAAGCTGTGTCTGAGCAGAGAAGACTCAGTTTTCTTTAGGAAAAAATGGTTTATTTACGCAAAGTGTAACTATTTACAGAATTAAGAAACGTCCAGAACACATTTAAGAATAACAAACACAGGCAAAGGTGTACAAATTCAGTGAAGATACATAAAGACTGAGATTGCCAGTGCATCATAGATATGCTATAGCATGATTATATTACACTATTTTCAAGTAAGAAATCCTGCATAGTATCCCTACACTGTCTGTCTGACAGTTTAGGCCTACACAGACATCTGCAATGGGAATGTGGTTTTAATCTGCCTTCACACATGCAAAGATACTAAAATACTGCATGTTCCAGAAACAAGTAACGTGAGACTGGATATTGTCATTTCATGAAAATAAAATATATTTTGTGTAGATTGCATTACATTTTTAAAATATAAAATGATAATGACATTTTAATACAATATTTTTAAATAATTAAATATCATTATCAGTGGTGGCTGGTGAGAATTGTCATAGTCTGGCCTGTTCACATAGAATGATACAGCGGGGAGAGGAACGGATGGAAGAGAAAAACAACATAGTCTGTTTCAATGACTTCTGAAGGGAGATGGATTTTGATTTTGACTTCTGAAGGGAAATGGATTTTGATGGTTCTGAAGTCTTAATACAGATCATAATTATTTTCCAAATGGCACAATCAGCACCTGATATGAAAGTGGACTAAGGCTCATTCACAACAAATATTCATAATTGTTTTATTTAGGTATATAGGTATATGCACCTGCCTTTTGAAAGTGCAACAAACAATATACACAGTGTAAAAGAGCATTATTATTTGACTTGAGCAAATGTGAAAATAAATTGCTTGCTTCTGTGACCAATGTGGGTTGAAAAGTGGAAGCAAAGAACAATATACAATGTAAATACACAATATAAAAAAAACACTAATATTGATAGCACAAAAATATTAATATTCTTATAGAATATTAAGTTATACATACTCTTATCTGGAAGTGCAGTACTGTCTGGGCATATTAAACAGCAATGTATGTATAGTGTTTTTACACATCTCTCCTGAGATGCATTTTTTCAGTTCAGCTCAAGACTGCTCACTCTCGCCGGAGTTAGTTGACAGTTGCCTGTCTTTCAGGAAACTGTAATTGGGTATACAGTACATATCAAATGCTATTTGAATTGTAACCCATTGGTATTGTTCTGTTTTATGAGAGTGTCTCCATATATCCTCAGGTGGTATTACAGCGTATTTCAGTGAGAACGAAATTTTATAGTAATTTAATGGACAAAATCAGTACTCAAATGTAACGGATCTTCTCAGTGGCTATTGTGCTACATCGAAATTGGCGTCCTCCGAAAATACCTGTCGCTAGAGGTCGCTGTTAACCAATTTAAGCGATTCGCCGTTGAGAACGAGCATATAACATCGCTTTCACTTTGACAGCTCACTCTTGATGAAATGTACGCTATACGAGCTCACGGAAAGATGGAACTTGGAGCGTGGTAAAATGACACTTTTTTTTAACGTGGATTAGCAAAAAATAACAGGACCACTGTATATTCTTTATAGGACACAGAGGACGCAAATGTATTGCACTTAGATGTCTGTTTAGAAATATTCATGATAGCATGATTTGAATGGCAAAGTAAATGTCAAAACAACGTCACCGCCATGGGATTGTCATAAGAATGTATGTCGTATAAGTTTTTTTTTTTTTGTGCCATTTCCGAACACTATACGGACATGAAGCATTCTGTTTCATTTTCATGTGACTTGGTAAATGGTAAATGGACTGCATTTATATAGCGCTTTTATCCAAAGCGCTTTTATCCAAAGCGCTTTACAATTGATGCCTCTCATTCACCAGAGCAGTTAGGCATTAGGTGTCTTGCTCAGGGACACTTCGACATGCCCAGGGTGGGGGATCGAACCGGAAACCCTCCGACTGCCAGACAACCGGCAACCCTCCGACTGCCAGACAACCGCTCTTACCTCCTGAGCTATGTCGCCCCTGTCGTGAGTCTTGTGAGACTTCCACAAGACTCACACACTCACCAGCCTCACATAAAAAAATGGTCAAATATTGGTTGCCATTATGAAATTATGAGAATGATCATCTCTTGTTATTTCAGTGCTCCCAGATAACCATGATTAGCCTGTCCTTAATTATTTTGAATTAATTTAATTAAGATACGCTTTTTAAAAATTGTACACACTAGGAGGAAATGTATGGCCATGGAGTTCAGGGCTGTTTTTTTCCGTTTATTTAATCAGTGAAGGCAAATGGAGGATTGAGCTATCTTTTATAACGGTGTCCTGAATTTACAGAAACAGTAGGGGGATAAAAGCAGTTATATATCATTTACGCATCTAAAAGGCATGATTAATTACAAAAATGTCTAATAACAACAACAACAACAACAATAATAATAATAATAATAACTATAATAATAATAATAATAATAATAATAACAATAATAATAAGAACCCCAGTTTTAAATGGCAGTTTAAATCCCAGACGGTTATGTAAAACCCATGGAGATATGATCATGTGATCAGGAAATATATATATATGGTTTTGCTCTGTGTTGCATCTGGCTGAGGCCCACAGAGAAAACACAATTAGAATTTTTTTGAATTGAGAATTTGTCAACATGCATCTTGTACTACACATTTTCGCCTAACCTAATAACGAAATAACACTTAGTACGGTTTATACCAAGTTAAAGACCGACAAAAGCACTTTGACCGGCAAAAAATCCGCCTGTAATTTATTAAAAGCTAGACTGAGGGTGTGGATACATAAATGTCAGTGTAATCTACATAATAAAGAACAGAGCTGTTAGTAACTGATGAGCCAAGATAATTTATGGGCAGTGTGAATAACAATGGGCCAAGATTGAGCCTTGGGGCATGCTCTTGATAACATCAATAAAAGCATTTTCATCAAAACCAATGGGCGTCGACCTAAAATAATTTTGTGGTCTACCGTATCAAAGACTTTATTAACAAGCCAAGGCAGCGTTCTTTTATATCCAGGAAATAGACAATAGCCACGTTTACATGCAGACAATTGAATCATTCCGAATACATTCATTCCGATTGAAGGCTCCAAATGGACGGTTTACCCGCATGTCCATGTGATTAAGGTGTGCGCTTACACGCACCAGCATGCAGCTGGATAAAAAAAAATCTTTTTTTGACATGCCCAGAAACTCTGGCTAACTTGATCTGGCATTCAGGTACGCAACACAAATTTCTATAGATATCTCCACTCCACACATCGTATGGTGTGTACAATATTTGTATTGATGGTGTTCTTACACTGGCTATCAGGCAGAAATGGCAATAGAATACAATTATTCTGTAGTTATTAAACAGGAGTCAATAATCTGGTGGAGTCCATCCATCCATCCATCCATCCATTATCTATACCCACTTATTCCTGAGCGTGGGGGTTAGGGTGCTGGAGCCTATCCCAGCGTGCATTGGGCGAGAGGCAGGACTACACCCTGGACAGGCCGCCAAACTATTGCAGGGCTTCTGTGGACTCCACTTTCCTTCCTAAATTTTTCACACACTCGCTTGAACGACTCATTGTTCGGCGATTAAAAGGTAAAGTGAGTCGTCCTTGAGCCAGTTGTGAGAATTTATTTCAGTCAAATGGACGTATTCCAGTTGTTCCACCCCTTTTAAACCAAATGAAATTTCAATCGGAATGCGATAGTCTATTCCGACCGAGGTGGTCACATGGGACTTGTTTATTCTGATTGGGTTGTTAATCGGATTATACATGGAATATGAGGCTCCAGGTAAACTTTGTGTGAATAGACAAGGCAAGGCAGTGTTCCTTTATATCCAGGCAAAGGACAGTGTCATGCACTACTTCCCAGGCTGTGGACAAAGTGCACTGGCCTGGCCTGAAACTGGGCTGGTGGAAATTTTAAACCCTATGATAAGACCGACTTGCAAGTCTGTGTCGATAATCATAAATTGATTAAACATGTCTCTGTTGGTGCTAAATGCCACCTTATCCAATTTGCATTCTCTTCCTGTTAAAACTGGTCAAACACACTGTTCTGGCAGGTCACATAAGAGATTTTGGTTTGGGTGACTCTTTTTTTCTGTAGGTACAGTCAGGGCACTTTTTTTTATTGCTGCCAAATATCAATTAAACAAAAATGGTGACTGTATGGCGTTGTCTGCCTGCTGAAACTAGTCAAGCCTGCTTTGCTGTGTTGGGAGTGCACAGGGTCCGACATTTTAGTCTGGAACAATGCCACGGCTCATGTGGTATTTTTACATTGTACATCTGAAGAGACAAGCCAAAGGCGGTGAAGGCCAAAGCTGGTATTAGGAAGTACATCCAGACAAAATGAACCATGAACTTGTTACATTGGCAGGTAAAAACTGATTCCATCTGCTGCTCTAAAATCTGGAGCAGAATCACCACGTAGATTTTCTGGAATAAAACGGTGATGTTCTTGGTGAATGATAATAACCTCCAATCCATCTTGATATTTATATTGTAATCTCCTCTGTACGGCTGACGATCTGTGTGCTGCGTCTGACTGTCTGCCGGCTCGGCTTACTGATAATAAAAAAACAACCCAATGATCCTTTTCTGTGGTTTTCCTGTTTTCATAATACAGCATTCTGCCATAGGTCACAGCTACATGTTTATATGTGGTAACGTGACACTGACTGATACAGCTGTTTGGAATCGATCGCACATTGTGTTAGATCATTTCACAATAAATTGATGGAAAAATCAACATAAATCCATGAATGAATGTTTTTGTATCTCTTGTTTCAGCATATGGCGCATATTCTTCATAAAATGTAATATAAACAAAGCAACGTGAGATTATCAGATGAGAATCATCAAGCCCAACATAAGCAGTAGTCAGCAGTGTAGTATGTAATGTAACATAATGTATGTAAGCCGCTCTGGATAAGAGAATTTGCAAAATGGCTGCAGTGTAATGTAGCTTCATTTCAGAAAACGGAACAATACAAAAAACGATGTCTTTATTACATTATCGTAAAAAAAAAGATAAAGAAAAAGATAAAGAAAAGAAAGAATTAACTCCAAATCATTTGAGCTCCCTGGAGCTTTCATCAGTGTGTGGTTAAAAACACAAAGCAAATCAATTAACATTATTTAAGTGCTTCAAAAACCACATCTGTAATAGAGCCCCAGAATACCTTTGAGTGGAGTAAGACTATGAGCCAGGCCTAATCGCCCAATCAGTGCTCGTCCTCACTAATGCTCTTGAGCCTGAATGGAGGCGAATTCCCACAGCCACGTTCAGAAATCTAGTGGAAAAGCCTTCCCAGAAGAGTGGAGGTTGTTACATTACATTACATTACATTCATTTGGCAGACGCTTTTATCCAAAGCGACGTACAAAAAAAAAAAAAAAAAAAAACAGCAGCAAAGAGGTGACCAACACCATATTTTAATGCCCATGGTTTTGGAATGAGATGTTCAAGAAGCACATACGGGTGTGATGTCCGAGAGTCCACATACTTTTGGCCAACGTTTGACTGAAGAGGCAATGTGAATATCATTTTGTGAGCTAGTGCCGTTAGCTAGCCACAGGTTATCGCCAATAAATAAAAGTCCAAATCTGGGATTTAAAATCTGTTTACCATGCAGTCGGCCACACAGCAGCAGCCTTCTGACATTTTCAAAACTGCAGTGTCTTTAATATGTTACACTATATTTTGTCCTAATTTACAGACTCATAATTTCTCTCGCTGGAGCGAGTCTTCAACCCTCTGGGAATCGTAGAGCGTATTCGTTTTCAAAAGGGAAATCTAATTCCTCGTTTATGATTTTCGCGATGTTTTCAGCATGTAATTTGTCACGTTTTTGGTTCGCTGCGCCTCTGGCTCCGTGCTCCGGTTCAGGTTCGCTGGGATTCTCCTCTAATTCCAGACGTAGAAGATCTCCTCCACTTGCAGCTTCAAGGTATGATTTAGCTTCTCTCCTCAGCTTTGCCTCGCGGCAGCAACAGTCCGCCGCTCTGTCTTCCTCCAGCTGTGACGTGTACGTCTCCTCGTGCCAATCTGCAAGTGATCGGCAGCTGCGACGCCAGCACAGGGAGAGGAAGTAACCCGCAGCAAACACAGCTGCTAGAAGGCATCCGCATACCTGTGCAAGAGGGAGGAATCATTTTAAATGCGGTCCAGCAAGTCCAGAGCTGGATGTTTTTCTCAGCTTTTACCCTGTGTAACCATGGATAATTAAGCCCTTAAAAAAATCATGAAGGTTTTTGACGATGTTATTTTATTATTATTATTTTTTAAAAGAAGTTATTTATAATTTTATATAGATATCAGACAAAATAAAGAGCTAGGAGCATCTTGGCATAAGGGTTTCAAGCTGCTCTAGATAGAAATTATGCTTCTAACTGTAGTCTACCTGTACATTAATACAAGTTTTACAGTGGATAAAAAGTAACACAGATGAGAATAATATAGTGTTAACACAGGAATAATCACAATCGTAATCACAAGCAAAATAATAATAATAATAATAATAATGAAAAGGTCACAGGTTTCAGCCCTGGGTTTACATGTTTATTTAAGTATTTGCATGCAAAATTGTGATAAAAATTATATTTAATCCTTTAAAAAAAAAAAGCACAATGCAATTACTTATATATTCCTACTTGAAATTAAAAACACATTTTTCCTAATATTTGAAATGAATTTGGAATACAATCCCTGAAATACTATTTCAAATACAATTTGAACAATTTGAAATACCTGACCTACAACTTGGTCAAATAACAATACCTGAGCTAAAAATGATTTATTATTGAATATTCACTGTTATTAAGTGTTCACTTTGAAGTTATTGTAGGTTTTAGTCCCTGGTCTTTTAAGATCAAAGCATTAGAGGCATGCAAATTTTCGAAGGTCAAGAACTTCGTTTGTTGCCGAACCACCACGTCCATTCTTGCTGGTCATGCACCAGGTTGAATCTTGAGCTCCCCTGTTCCCCCAGGAAGGTGTTAACAAAATGCCATATTAGGACGATGGGCAGAAGATGTTTTCTTTTTTATCCGGTTTTTTTTTTTTTTTTGCTCCAATCGCACTCCAGTGCAGTGTAAACTTCTGACCCACTGGAATTCTGATATAGTGAATTGATTCTGAAATAAATCTGTCTCTAATCGATTGTTTTAAAATTACCTCTGATGTGAACAGAGTAGATGCCCTAATTGACTTGCCAAAAGAAAACGTATGGTAACATGGAATGTGCAGAGTGGTGAAAAACTGAGTTTGAATATCTTTAGCCTAGGTGTATGTAAACTTTTGGCCTCAAATGTACTTCGTGTTTTTTGACCCCGTTGGTCTGAGAATCCTCCCAGGCTCGTGACCCCGGCCTGACCCCGTGTTACCATGGAGCCCGCGAGATCCAAGATTGTGCAGCACTTCATCGTGCTGGAGGAAACCGAACGAAACTTTGAGACGGTTTGCGAACGCTGCAGCAAGAGTGTGTTCACTGTGGGCTCTCTCCAATCTGTATGTCCATATGACGGTAGGGTTGCACTAACATGCCTGTCAGTGCCTTTTTTCTTTTGTAGTTTTTAAACTCTGAACTACAAGAAATGTTAGTATGTCCAGTGTTCATGGCTGGTTTTCTTTGGGCTGGATTTAATCGCTTGGCAATATGCTGGTGATATGCTTGATTGACTGTCTGTCATCACAAGAATGGCAGCAGTTGGGCGGAGTTTCCACTTGATCAATGATCTCAGCCTGACTGATCCCGTTCTGTCGATATCAGGTGATCAATTTTTCAAATTGCAGCAAAGGTACAGATACTATTTTAAAATGCCTTGAGTAATTTTAAATTCTGCTGGCAAAAATTCTGTGTTTCAAACACTTGAAACAAGATCAATTTGAATTCACTTAAAATATTTGCAAATGCTTTCCGAAATACAGTGTCAAATGCATTCAAATACAGTTTTTCCAAATGCCAATTTTCCATTTGCCCTTGCACGCGTTTGGCTAAAAGCAACTGAAGCACTTGAAACAGTATTTTGGCACGGGTCTGAAGGGTTTCTATAAAGGGAAGGAGCTGATATTGATACGCACTTGGGATACTACCATGCCATGCTCCATTTCCAGATCCACTGTGTCCACTGCACGCGTGTCGCTGTTGCATTTGCTGTACAGTAGGCAGGCCACGTACTTTCCGTCAATCAGGAGAATCACGACCCAGCACAGGGCCGCGTACAGCGTCTGCCAGGAAGAGAGAAAAAAACGCCTCGTTTTCTCACAGCGTTCCCCACATCTGCAGCGGGAACACTCGTCTTCGCACCGTTCGCAGCAGGAGCCGCCGTCTGCGCAGCAGGAGCCGCCGTCTGCGCAGCAGGAGCCGCCGTCTGCGCAGCAGGAGCCGCCGTCTGCGCCGCTTTTCTCCTTGACGACGTTGCCCTGCTGAAGGGACAAGTCGAACGCGACGAAGGCAACAGCGGGAACTGAAAAGTACACGCAGACAAAACAAATGCTGTACGCGTTACACCAGCATATAAACATATGCTCCCCCACTTGCTCCGTAATCTGGAGCAAAATCGCCACGGTGATGTTCTGGAGCACGCAGATGATGTTCTTCCTTAAGAGTCTTAAGAAGGACCAATCCATCTTTTATATTTTTATTTTATTCTCTTTTTCGTTGATCTGAGTCCTGTGACTGTAGCTGTCTGCCAGCTCAATGCCTGTACGTTTAACCACCCAATGAGCTTCTTCATGCGCTTTTATGTTCCTTCTGTGTGAGGGGCGTGTCTGAGTGAAGACTCTGCTGAGTCACACCCTTACCACACTCTTACGCTGCAGGTGATTTTTGTGGCTTCTTCTCCTCCTCCAGTGCCTCCAAAAACTGGAAAAGGTCACTGGTCTACAACAGCGCCCCCTACTGGAATATCCCTCCGGTGCCACAATGTTGTGAAACTTTGTCTGAGCAAAGAAGACACAGTAGCCAGTGTATTAGGGGGGACACGGTTTATTCATCCCAAGGATAAGGTAAAAATTGAATGCTGCTCATATGTACTAAAAGAAATAAAAATTACACACAAGAATGCAAAGTGATCTGTCTGCACAATAGAGATGCCAAAATTGCATTTTAAATGGGCCTTTTCATTAAAAAGCTACATAGCATAACATGCTATATGCTGTTATACTGTAACGTAATATACCATAATAAAAATGTAAAATAAAATATTTTTGCTTTCGGTTTGGCTTTTTATTATAATACCATCTTGCACCAGGTGAGTAGCTTGTGTGTCTGCACTCGTGTGTGTGTGTGTGTGTGTAAACTGAAAATAATGGTGTATCCATGACAATGAATTTCGGTGTTCCATTTGGCTGTACAATCAACACTGTGCGACAAAGTATCAAGTTCTGTGACATCACAAAATTCTATGAAGTGCGCAATACTTTTTTCCGTTGAAAAAAACGTCATTTTTGTCATGTGACATTTGTCAAAGGGGTCATGCGATGAATAATAAATCAGGCAAAAGCCACCTTGGACCTCTCAGAAGGAAAATTTGATAGCTAAAGCTTGAATGCTAAAGAGCATTGTGTCATAAAAAAAGACCTTTGCACCTCCCTGGAGTTCTGTGGTAGTGTTCAGGTGGTGGCAGGTGGGGCATACAGATCAACTGGGCTGGGCTGCTTGGAGATACATTGACTGGATGGGGCGTACTGTCAGAGCTATCAATTTTCTGTGCAAGTTTTTTATTTAAATTGTTCTCAGAAAAAATGTCTCTTTTCAGTTTCCCTTTACCCTTGAAAAAGAAATTGTGTGAACTTCCGCATTTGCGTTTGTAGATGACCAAGATGATTTTCCATCCATCCATCCATCCATCCATTATCTATGCCCGTTTATCCTGGGCAGGGTCACAAGGGGCGCTGGAGCCTATCCCAGCGCACATTAGGTTTGAGGCAGGAATACACCCTGGACAGGCCGCCAATCTATCACTGGGCACACACACCATTCACTCACACCTATGGACAATTTAGAGCCTCCAATTAGCCTATACCTGAATGAAACTGGAGTACCCGGCGGAAGCCCACATGGACACGGGGAGAACATGCAAACTCCAAACAGAAAGGCTCAGGCCGGATTCGAACCCAGGACCTTCTTGCTGTGAGGCAAACCACTGCACCACTGTGCTGCCCCCAAGATGAATTTGATAAATAAAAAGATTATTTGAAGAAAGAATTTGTGGAGCAGATGCCAGATTCAATGTGTGTGACACACAAAAAAAATGCAGAAAAAAAGTTGGTAATGCTGGGCAATGTAAAATACTGAAAGAAGTAAAAATACTTATTGATGAAAGCAGTCAAACAATAATGTACATTAAACTGCATTGTAAAACCAACAGGGGGAGATAGAGTTGTGCATCTGACAACAGCTGAGTGACTATGGTGTGCATGTGTAAACTTGAGTATTGCAATCTCCCCCCAAAAAAAAATCCTTATGAGGGAGATTGAATTTGTTGTAACAGAATGAACATTTATCATAATCGACAACTACATGTTTTTTGCGCATAGCATAATTTTATTGCTTCGTATTTTCATTAAAATGTAGAAGAAGTGTTGTGAGGCTGTCACCAGTACATTGCAGTTTTGCATCATCATATCTAAAACAGCATTTACATGCACAGTTGTTGTAAAGACATTGTTTAAATACACAGGTAATTATGATATATATATATATATATCATAATTACCTGTGTATTTAAACAATGTCTTTACAACAATTGTGCATGTAAATGCTGTTTTAGATATGTTATATATATATATATATATATATATATATATATATATAAATATATATATATATATATATATATAACTTGTGTGATTCTCCTAAAATAATCTGGTGTTTATTTCCATCTGTAATTATTGTAAAAGAAGAAGCTGAAACATCAAAGTTAAAGGTTGTACTCTCAAACAAGAAGATTTTGCATTTTCCTTCATAAGCATCTCTGCAATGGGTGATTTTGCGAGCTACAAGCAACAACATTAAACTAGCCTCATTTCTCCATGAAGCATAGTGTAGGTCATGGAATCTATTTCTATGAAAAAGGAAACTGAACAAAACTGCAAAATAAAAAAACCTATTGTTTTTAAATTTTGTTTTATAAAATCAGTATGGCACAAGGGTTCTTGGAATATCATGAATATCAGAAGGTTTGGGCAGGTAATATGGCCGTGTTCATTATGCATGTGTTTATAATGAGCTGCTTTAGCTGTGTGCTACCTGGAGAAGATGTGCAGAACCGTAAACAGGAAGTCAATCACCAGGAAAAGAGCAACAGCCTTGTCATTCATTCTTCAGTCTTAAGTTGGATTTCTCATTCATTTTTGAAAGGAAAAGCAAAGCCCTTCTCTATTATTTTCGCAATTTCTGTTGCATCACATCTAAGATGTCCTCCACCTGGCTGTGTCGCGCTTCTGGCTCCACACTCTGGTTCAGCTCTTTCGAGGATATTCTGTAATTCAACACCCTCAGGATCTCCTCCACCTGCAGCTCCAGGATTTCCTCTGTTCCCAGCTCCATATGGTCTTGGGTTCAACAGTCTGGAGCAGAATTGCCACGGAGATGTTTTCGAATACAAAGATGATGCTCTTGGTGAATTCTGACGTGAAGTCCAAATCCATCATACTCTGTCGGGGATATTCTGTAATTCAGTGCGGGGCCGGCCCTAGGATTTTGGTGGCCCTAAACAATGTTGCTGTGGACCGGGGGTGGGGGGGTGGGATGGTTGATTCTGTCGGCATTACAAACTCTCACCAACAGGGGTTGTGCACAACAGAGTTGTGATCTCACAGTGGTGTGATGACAGTGGGCATGTGCAAAATTGAGAATGGCAATTGCCTCTAAAAACTTACTTGGGAAGTTTGACTTTGTCATAATAGGATAATTTAGCATAATAGAAAACTGCATGTTTTCGTGCACAGATTCTGTAACTTTATTGTATTGTATTTTAGTGAGAATGTCAACATCCAAAGATTACATAGCATTGCATCCAGTGCATCAAGCAATCAAACTTTATTTATGTAGCACCTTTCATACAAGCAAATGCAGTTCAAAATGCTTTCCGTACAAACGCATATGTCATCGACAACAAGGGATGTACGACAAGAATAAAAATGTAAAACAATAAAACAGTGCCCATCAAAATGCAAAATTTAGTTTTAAAAAAAATGCTGAAATAAATGGATGGATTAAAAAAGTAATGAAAGTTCCCAGATACAGAACAGAAAACCTGAAAATAGCCACGCTGAAAAGGTACGTTTTGAGCTCACATTTAAAAATATCAAGACATTCAGCTGCTCTTTGGTCTTCAGGGAGGCTATTCCTGCAACTGTGAGCATAACATCTAACTGCTGCCTCGCCAAAGGTTTTCGTTCTGCAGTTTGGGACAGTTAAAACATAAGAAAAAATGAAACATAAGTCAAATATTTTACTGTCCAACAAGTAAAAAATAAATATATTTAAATAATCAACCCAAACATTCTAAAGAACAGGTATAAATATTTTCAGCCAGTCTCTTCTCCAAAAAGATCCATTTGCAAATGACTCTAAAATTTTCCATTTGCCTTTATATTCTACTCTGCAAGAAATTATCTTGTGATTTAAAAGTAACAACTTTCAAACCTGCTTCATTTCTCTGTGAAATATTGCGATGGTCATGGCATCCATTTCCATGAAAACATACCTAAACCTATCTAAGATTTAAAAAATGTCTTTTAAATTTTGTTTTATAAATTCAGTAAGGCACAGGGGTTCTTGGAATGTCAGGAATATCAGAAAGCTTGGGCTGGTAATATGACCGTATTCATGATGCATGTGTTTATAATGAGCTGCTTTAGCTTTGCTCTACCAGGAAAAGATTTATCTACCTTTTCCGTAAACAGGAAGTCGATCACCAGGAAAAGAGAAACAGCCTTGTCATTCATTCTGAGTCATTCAAGTTGGATTTCCCATTCATTTTTGAAAGGAAAAGCAAAGCCCTTCTCTATTATTGCCACAATTTTTTTAGCACCAAATGTAAGATCCCCACCTACAGCGCCACGCTGTGCTGTGCTCTCTGCTCTAGAGGGTTCTGGGCTTCTGGCTTCAGGTGGTGGTGGGTTCCCGGCTTCAGGTGGTGGTGGATTCCCAGCTTCAGGTGGTGGTGGGTTCCCAGCTTCAGGTGGTGGTGGATTCCCAGCTCCAGGTGGTGGTGGGTTCCCGGCTTCAGGTGGTGGTGGATTCCCAGCTTCAGGTGGTGGTGGGTTCCCGGCTTCAGGTGGTGGTGGGTTCCCAGCTTCAGGTGGTGGTGGGTTCCCAGCTTCAGGTGGTGGTGGATTCCCAGCTTCAGGTGGTGGTGGATTCCCAGCTTCAGGTGGTGGTGGGTTCCCAGCTTCAGGTGGTGGTGGATTCCCAGCTTCAGGTGGTGGTGGATTCCCAGCTTCAGGTGGTGGTGGGTTCCCAGCTTCAGGTGGTGGTGGGTTCCCTGCTCTGGCCTGTGATTCAGCTCTCCTCAACTCTTCCTCACACCATGCATGTCTCCTCTCCGAGCATGTCTTTGCATACGTCCTTGCGAACTTCTCTCTGTCTTCCTTCAGCTGTGACATGTACATCTCCTCGTACCGATCTGCATCGCTTCGGCAGCAGCAAACCAAGTACGGGCTGATGAAATACAACAGCACAGAAAAACCAACCACAGACAATCCGCATATCTGTGTGGGAGGGAGGAACCAGGACAGAAATCATTTAAAATTAGGTAAGACCAGAGCTGTTTGTTTTAATCAGCTATGCCCTGTGTAATCATAAATAAATATCACTGCCAGGACAGCCCCCAAAAGTGCTGTGAGAATCATAGCACTTGGGATTTGAGGTGCTGTAGAAGGAGTATTGAGAAAGTCTGCTTCAGAATTCAGTCTATCTGCATGTTAATACAGGTTTCACAGTGTGCAAAAAGGGAAACAAAACTGGTGTTGCGTTTCCACAGGATCAATCTGAATCAAACACACATTTGAAGAAAAAAGAAAGAACGATGAAAAGGTTACAGGTTTCAGTAAAGGAAAGGGGCTGCTGTTGATACGTACTTTGGATAGCATCATGCCGCGCACCATTTCCGGATCCGTCGTGTTCACCTTCATCATTGTACTGTTGCATTTGCTGTACATTGCACAGCCCAGATACTTTCCATCAATCAGAAGAATCATGCACCAGCAAAAGGCTGGGTACAGTGTCTTGCAGAAAGAGAGAAAACATTTGCAAGAACAGCAATAGCAATTTATACACTTTTTACAGAAGTCTGTAACATCCCCACAGTTTTTGCAGCCCTTGCAGATCTCCATAAAGATGTCGCCCTGCCTGAGGGACAAGGCAAACGCGCTGAAGGCAGAAGCTGGTATTAGGAAGTACACGATGACAAAAGAAACCCTGAACTCGTTACATTCGCAGATAAAAACTGGTTCCATCAGCAGCTCGGTAATCTGGAGCAGAATTGCCACGGTGATGTTCTCGATTAAATACATGAACTTCATACCGAGTTTTAAGAAGGACCAATCCATCTTTATCTTTTTGTTTCAGTTTCCTCTGTATAGCAGATGTTCTGTATCCTGTGTATCTGTCTGCCAGCTCAATGCCAGTAAATCTAAACAACCCGATGAGCTTGTCATGTGCTTTTATGTGTACATTTTTTTTGTTTGAGGGCATGACTAACCAGACTCTGCTGGGACACGCTATCATAGATCAGGCATTTTTGATACTGGCCCCTCCTCCTCTCATGATGGTGCTGTGCTCTCTGCTCCAGATGGTGCTGTGCTCTCTGCTCCAGATGGTTCTGGGCTCTCTGCTCCAGATGGTGCTGTGCTCCCACCTCCAGATGGTGCTGTGCTCTCTGCTCCAGATGGTTCTGGGCTCTCTGCTCCAGATGGTGCTGTGCTCTCACCTCCAGATGGTGCTGTGCTCCCACCTCCAGATGGTGCTGTGCTCTTGCTCCAGATGGTGCTGTGCTCTTGCTCCAGATGGTGCTGTGCTCTCTGCTCCAGATGGTGCTGTGCTCTCAGCTCCAGATGTTTCGGAGCTCTCTGCTCCAGATGGTGCTGTGCTCTCAGCTCCAGATGGTGCTGTGCTCTGTGCTCTCAGCTCCAGATGGTTCTGTGATCTCGGCTCCAGATGGTGCTGTGCTCTGAGCTCCAGATGGTTCTGTGCTCTCAGCTCCAAGAACTTCACATCGAGTTTTAAGAAGGACCAATCCATCTTTATCTTTTTGTTTCAGTTTCCTCTTTATAGCAGATGTTCTGTATCCTGTGTGTCTGTCTGCCAGCTCAATGGAAAAGAGCAACAGCCTTGTCATTCATTCTGAGTCTTTAAGTTGGACATTTCATTCCACGTTAATCTTTCATTTTGATAAATGAAAGGCCCACTCTATGGAAGATGCAACTGCCACTACATCGAACTTGTTACTGGCAGGTTCAGGGTACCTGACTCCAGGGAATGTTTCCTCTCTTCTCAGCTTTTCCTCACACAGTGCTGCCCTGTTCTCTGAGAACTTCGTTGAACACTTCCTTGCAAACTCATCTTTGGCTTCCTCCAGGTGTGACATGCACATCTCCTCGACCCGATGTGCAGGTGATTCTGCCGAAACAGTCCCAGAACAGGTAGATGAAATATAACAGCACAAATCCACCAACCACAGTAAATCCCCATACCTGTGTGAGAGGGAGGAATCAGGTCAGAAATCATTTTAAATGAGGTAAGTCCAGAGCTGTTTATTTTAATCAGCGATACCCTGTATAATCATAAATAATTATCACGGCTAATTCAGCCCTCTACTGTCCTTTTTAGGTTTTGTTTTTTTCTATCCACAATGCTTTTTCCCAATAATATCATTTTTAAATTTTCTGTAGACATCAGACAAACTGAAGTACTATGAGCATCTTAGCATTAGGGTTTCAAGCTGCCCTAGAGGGAGTTTTGAGAAATTCTGCTTCTGATTTTAGTCTACAGTACTGTGGTGTAGGGATGGCTGGCTTAAGCAGCCACACCTGCCCTGGGTCAAGCTAATTAGATAAATAGTTAGATAATTGGCCAGGCTAATTGGACCCAGGAACAGGGGTAGCTGCACCTGTGCGCACTGATTACCTCACTACGCACAGGTGCAGCCACCCCTGTCCCTGGGTCCAATTAGCCTGGCCAATTATCTAACCAATTATCTAATTAGCTTGACCCAGGCTGCTTAAGCCAGCCATCCCCACACCACAAGTACGTTAGTACAAATTTCACCGTGGGAAAAGGGAAACGACCTCTGATGGTACAGTGTTTTCACCGGATCAATCACAATCAATTTTTTAATTAAAAAATTATGAACTATGAAATGGTTGCAGATTTCTATGAAGATGCCATGCACCATTTCCAGATCCTTCGTGTTCACTGTGCTCATGTTACTGTCGCATTTGCTGTACAGTCCACAGGCCAGATACTTTCCATCAATCAGAAGAACTACAACCCAGCACAAGGCTGGATATACAGCCCTCACACAAGAAAGAAAAATGTGTGTTTGTTCATTGTACCATGAAAATCATTGCAGGGACAGTATTTTCTACAGCCTTTCGTCAAAAAGTTATTGTCCCGCTGAAGGGACAAGCCAAGCGTGGTGAAGGCAAAAGCTGGTATTACGAAGTACATCCGGACAAAACAAACCCTGAACTCATCACACCGGCAGGTATAAACTGGTTGCAACAGCTGCTCTGCAATCTGAAGCAGAATCAGAATGGTGATGTTACGGACAAAAAGGATTGTCTTGTTTTCTTGACTTAAGAAGGACCAATCCATCTTCAAATATTCCTTTTAATCTTCTGTTTATCGCTGATGAGCTGTGTCCTGCAACTGTCTAGCAGCTCAATGCCTATGAACTGAAAAACATTTTTTCATCAGTTTTTTTTTTCCAATGCCCTTTCTGTGGTTTTTTGTTCCCATTTTGTTATCAGAACAAAACTTCCAAAATGCAATGCTTGTTTGTTTCTGTTTAGTGCTATGGATATGGCAGATATGTGTGTATGTATTGTTGGATATATAGTTCTGATTATTTCCTTTGAGAGATGGACAATGTAATTTTATCTAGCAAACTTACTCATAGACCACATAATACACTGGCCAGTTAAGTTCTTCCACACCAAATCATTTCTTTGTGGACTTTGCTTTGTGTATGAGGGCGAAAAAAAAATAAAAAAAATTTTTACGTCTAGGTTAGATTACTGTAATGCCCTGCTATCTGGCTGCCCTAATAACTCGTTAAAGAGTCTCCAGTTTGTGCAGAATGCAGCTGCTCATATCTTGACCAGAACTAAGAAGTATGAGCACATTACACCTGTGCTAGCATTGCTTCACTGTCTACCCATTAAGCATAGGATAGATTTCAAGGTTTTGCTCCTGACTTTTAAAGCTCTGCATGGACGTGCACCTGTGTACATTGCCTCCACCCTGCCAACATCAGTCGCCACCTGATGCTCCCCATCACCGCCACCCAGCCCCACCCTTCATCTGAGCCATATCATAAACCTTATAAAACTGACTGACTTGTTGGTCACCAGTCGGCATCCTGAGCCGACCAGAGGAGGATGGGTTTCCCCCTTGAGCCTGGTCCCTTCCAAGGTTTCTTCCCATCTGCCACAGAGAGTTTTTCCTTGCCACTGTTGCCTTAGGCTTGCTCCTGTGGGGGTTTAGGCCAGGGTTGTCTGTAAAGCATATTGTGACAACTGCTGTAAAATACGCTATACAAATAAAATTAGATTTGATTGATTGTCATGGTGAAACAGGAAAGAGACAGCTGGAAAGGTTGCTCCTCCTATCACCCAATTTGGCGATTTCATTATAATTAATATCTTTAATAATAATTACCAAATTAAATCCAATAAATATATTTAATACTTTGGATAAGTGAGAAGTTTCAACTGTTGATGTACTTGTGTTTGTAATTCAGAGAGCCGAATGTTAAGCAAGGGTATCAGCTGTTAACACTGCTGAATTCAAAAATGATTGAATATTTAAACATTTTTATATTTTAAAATAATTATCTTCCCCAACAGAATTTATGTAAGCAGCGCCTTCCAATATTATTTACACCCTCAATAAAGTGACAAAAAGAACTATAAAGAAATGATACATGTACTAGGCTACATTTTAATTCTCAAAAGTGCAAAATAAACTACTTTAATAATGAGTCAATAAGGACTGTGGTACTTGTGGTTTTTTTCTGTGGTTTTTTGTTCCCATTTTGAATTCTGAACAAAACTACCAAAATGCTATGCTTGTTTGTTTCTGTTTAATGGCATGGATATTATACACACACTACATGGCCAAAAGTATGTGGATTCTCGGACATCACACCCGTATGTGCTTCTTGAACATCTCATTCCAAAACCATGGGCATTGAAATGTGGAGTTGTGTCACCTCTTTGATGCTATAACAGCCTCCACTCTTCTGGGAAGGCTTTCCACTAGATTTTTGAACATGGCTGAGGGCAGTTGCTTCCATTCAGCCACAAGAGCATTAGTGAGGTCGGGTACTGATGTTGGGCATGAGGCCTGGCTCACAGTCAACGTTCCAATTCATCCCAAAGGTGTTCAGTGGGGTAGAGGTCAGAGCTCTGTGCAGACCAGTTGAGTTCTTCCACACCAAACTCATCAAACCATGTCTTTATGGACCTTGCTTTGTGCATGGGGGTATTGTCATGCTGAAACAGGAAAGGGTCTTCCCCAAACTGTTGCCACAAAGTTGGAAGCACACTGTAAGCTCATTGTATGCTGTAGCATTAAAATTTCCATTCACTGGAACTAAGTGGTCCAACCCAAACCATGAAAAACAGCCCCATACTATTACGAAACTTTACAGTTGGCGCTATGCATTTGGGCAGTTACAGTTCTCCTGGAATTCTCCAAACTCACATTCAGATTCGTCAGACTGCCAGATAGTGACGCATTATTCATCACTCCAGAGAACATGTTTCCACTGCTCCAGAGTCCAATGGCAGTGTGCTTTACACCACTCCAGCCAACGCTTGGTATTGCGCGTGGTGATCTCAGCCTTGTGTGCTGCTGCTTGGCCATGAAAACCCATTTCATGAAGCTCCCGGCAAACAGTTCTTGTGCTGAAATTTCTTCCAGTGGCAGTCTGGAAGTCAGTAGTAAGTACTGCAGCCGAGGACAGAGTTTTTACGTGCTACACGCTTCAGCACTCGGCAGTCCCATTCTGTGAGCTTGTGTGGCCTACCGCTTCACGGCTGAGCTGTTGTTGCTCCTAGACATTTCCACTTCACAATAACAGCACGTACAGTTGCCCGAGGCAGCTCTGTCTAGCTCTATCTAGTGGAGATTACTACTGACTGGATTTAACCATCATTTGTCTACGGAGTATGGATGCGGAGTATGGATATGGAGTATGATTTAGAGGTGGTGTGAGGTTCAAGTTAGGGTTAGGATTTTGGATGATTAACTGCCTGAACGTTACACATGAAAACTTTGACGAAGACATACTATAACCAACCGTCCTCCATATACGCTTTAATAGGAAGTCTCTTCCTCTGTGTGAATCTCTTTTTTATTCTCTCTCACATATACACATTCCCCTTTCTCCCTCTCTTTGTGTCTTTCTCACACACACCCTTTCTTACACATCTCTTATTTTCTCTCTCCTTCCTCTTTCTTTCCCACATTCCCCTTCCATATTTCCCCTTTCTGGTCATATCTCTCTTCGTATGGTTTTTTTTTTCTCTTGCTGTGCCAGTCAATGATGTGTACATAATTTTCCATCCCACATTGTGTCCTCTCAGTCCCTTTTGCAGTTTCCTGAATTGTATACACCATTTTGGCTCCAAGGTAAGTAAGGCCTGTTTGGAGCCAGATTGAGAGAGGTGGCTATCATAGGTTCAGTTTAATGGCGTATGTATGTGTGTGTGTGTGTGTGTGTGTGTGTGTGTGTGTGCGTGTGTGTGTGTGTGAATCTATGCTTGCGATCATCCTGTGGACAGCTAGAAATTAAGCAGGGTACTGCATCCCAGCAGTAACCATTTTGCCTTCGATTCAGCGTTGGTGTAGGAGGGTCTGTGGCAGCAGGCCGTCTTCCATCTTGGCTCTGGTTTCCAAGTGAACACGTCTTTGCCTGAAGTGTGGAACACAAATGCAGAAGACGTGGGGGCAAATCTCACATGACCCTAACTCTGATCCTGAGGGCTCAAATGTGATGGAGTGAGTGGGAAAGAGGTGTTAGACACCAGAAAGGGGGGAAAAGAAGAAATAAAAAGAACAGTAAGGCACGAGCACTCCACTTGACTTATGCCTTTCGAGCGTTTTGGGCAGAAGCAGAGTATTGCCGTCATGTCTGTGAAGTCATTTTGATGTATTTATATATTTGACAAGATCTGGAAAAAAATAAGGGGGGGGGGGGCGGTGTTGGGGGAAGGGCAGGCTGAGCTAGGAGAGAAGACCCCCCATGGGGAGAGGAACTGAGAACGAGGGAGGGAATAGACTGAATTGATTAGAGAGAAAGAGACTGAGAAAGTAAAAGACGAGTTGATGAACGAGAAGAGACAGAGCACATGAAGGGTGATAGAGAGAGAGAGAGAGAGAGAGAGTGAGAGAGAGAGAGAGAGAGAGAGAGAGAGAGAGAGAGACACACAGGAGAGCGCTTGAGAAAATGTATGAAAGAAAGGTCTCGACTACAGTCTCCTGCAGTCTATCAATATTTGTTATTGTCCTTTGACTAGCAGGTGAATGAAAACTTCACTAGCTCAGTTTGGCAAGTTAATTTTGCCAGCTGCTGAACTCTGCCGAACTGCGCTTGTGAGGAAAAAGAAATCTTGCTTTTTGCAATCTGTAAAAAGTTAAGGACAGACTGATTCACCCCCAGCCAGAGTGGGCGACTGAGTGCGAGAGAAAGAATGAAAGAGGGAGTGAGAGTGGGAGAAAGAAATAGTGCCTTGTAATGAAAAAGGGAGAGAGAAAGAATGAAAAGGTGAGTGATAAGAGCGGGAAATTAAACAAAAAAGTGTGGAAATGACCCTGCGTGTCCCCTGTTGCAGCTCTTAAATTGGGATAACAGCGGAGATCCCCGGACCGGCAGAGACCTACAGTCTTGTGCTTTTTGTTACCATGACGATCCACAGGTACGCGCGCGCTCTGTCTCCAGGAGACGGGGAGAGCAGCGGGTTTCCAAGGGAGGGCTTTCCCACGCAAGGACACAGCAATCCCAAACGGGACCACATCGCCTGAACCCAACCAAACCGGACCGCATCGTCTGTACTGAACCAAACCAGACCACATCGCCTGAACCCAACCAAACCAGACCACATCGCCTGAACCAAACCAAACCAGACCACATCGCCTGAACCCAACCAAACCGGACCGCATTGTCTGTACTGAACCAAACCAGACCACATCGCCTGAACCCAACCAAACCAGACCACATCGCCTGAACCAAACCAAACCAGACCACATCGCCTGAACCCAACCAAACCAGACCACATCGCCTGAACCCAACCAAACCGGACTGCATCGTCTGAACTGAACCAAACCAGACCACATCGTCTGAACTGAACCAAACTGGACCGCATTGTCTGTACTGAACCAAACCAGACCACATCGTCTGAACTGAACCAAACCAGACCACATCGCCTGAACCCAACCAAACCGGACTGGATCGTCTGTACTGAACCCAACCAAACCGGACTGCATCGTCTGTACTGAACCAAACCAAACCGGACTGCATCGCCTGTACTGAACCAAACTGGACCACATCACCTGTACTGAACCAAACCGGACTGCATCGCCTGTACTGAACCAAACCAGACCACATCTCCTGCACTGAACCAAACTGGACCGCATCGCCTGAACCAAACCAAACCGGACCACATTGCCTGAACCCAACCAAACCAGACCAAATCACCAGAACCGACAAACAAGCTGCTAACCAGAGGAAATGTGCGCACACTGTGAGTCATTAGTGAGTGATGTCACACAGGGGAAACGTGGAACTGAGTCTCCTGTCGACCGGAATAACAGAAATATTCCTGAACATATTCAGGAAGGACACAGCTGTTGTGAAATGGGCAAAACATATTTGACATTAATGGAAATGCCATAAGATCTCCCACAGAAACTCTGATTGGCCACTATAAACTCAACACCAATGCAGAGGAATGGAGAGAAACTCAACTAGAACCCACTAATCTGACGGCTGTGTTTCCAGTGAGAGACGCCACCAAATAAAAAGGTTTCCCTTAATGTCCAGGTGTTTAGCTGTGATGGTTTTAACAGACGAAACACATGCACTGAATGCACACACACACGCACACAGGAACACACACATTTGCACACGGAATGACTCAAGTCAACCGTAGTGTAGCCACACACACACCCTTGTAGAGAAATAATCCTGGCACAGGTGCACATACAGGTACCTACCTTATTGAACCTGTGTTTTGTAGTTGTCCAATGACCATGATATGCACTTTTGTACGTCGCTTTGGATAAAAGCGTCTGCTAAATAAATGTAATGTAATGTACATCATGATATTATGTCACTCGTCTTTCGGATGAGATGTTAAACCAAGCTCCTAACCCACTGTGGTCATTAATGATCCCATGACACTTCTTGCAAAGAGTAGGGGGTTCCCCGGTGTCCTGGCTAAATTCCCAACTTGGCTCTCTCAAACTTGCCGCCCAATCATCCCCTGATTTAATTGGCTAAAAAAAAGTTCTCTCCCTCTTCACCTCAGCTAATGTGTGGGGAGCGTTCTGGCGCAAAGTGGCTGCCGTGCATCACCCAGGTGGGTGCTACACATTGGTGGTGGGTGAGGTGAGTTCCCACTCACCACTGTAAAGCACTTTGAGTGTTCAGAAAAAGTACTATATAAATGCAATGATTCATTCATACACTAAACCCATCACATTATATAGTTAACCTTCTCCTGCTCTCAATATGCATGTTTATTTTGAATTTTCTTTGTGCACTGTGTTGCACCCAGAAACATGCACACGCACACACATGCACACACATACACATACACACACACAGATACACACACAAACACAATCACACACATGTGCACACCTGCCCAAGCATACCTATATATATACACACACACACACAGGCCATACACACACACAGATGTACATACAGTAACAAGTGGTGGTACTTTCCCCCTTTACCTTCGGAAGATTTTCATCAGATATAGTTCTGTTTAGGAGACCAGCACCACTGAGTTTTAAATTTTTTTCAGATTTTGCCCGTTGTAACTTTTAGCAGTTATACTAGGGGAGAATTCAACCTGGTAGCCTTGATTGGAAGGCTACACTCTTGCCTCATGGACAACGTAGTGCCGTTTGGCCAGCAGATGGCACTGTAGTGCACACGACAATTCTTGAGTCCAGTTTTCGGTTAAGCTGCACGGTCTGGCATGTCGATCTCTCTTCACCCCAGGCTGGGTTGCCACAGTGTGCTGGGTTTTGGGGTGTGTTTAAGCACAGGCTGATTGAGTTCAGCCTCTGATTGGCTGAACAGACCGCACACCTTACGCCGAGGGCTTTTAGTTAGCAGCCGATTGAAGGGAAAACCCCAAAACCCCTGCTGGCGCTGCCGCCCGCCGGGGCCGGAGTCTGACACCCCTGCTGGCGCTGCCGCCCCCCGGGACCGGAGTCTGACACCCCTGCTGGCGCTGCTGCCCGCCGGGGCCGGAGTCTGACACCCCTGCTGGCGCCCGCCGGGGCCGGAGTCTGACACCCCTGCTGGCGCTGCTGCCCGCCGGGGCCGGAGTCTGACACCCCTGCTGGCGCCCGCCGGGGCCGGAGTCTGACACCCCTGCTGGCGCTGCCGCCCCCCGGGACCGGAGTCTGACACCCCTGATGGTGCTGCCGCCCGCCGGGGCCGGAGTCTGACACCCCTGCTGGCGCTGCCGCCCGCCGGGACCGGAGTCTGACACCCCTGCTGGTGCTGCCGCCCGCCGGGGCCGGAGTCTGACACCCCTGCTGGCGCTGCCGCCCGCCGGGGCCGGAGTCTGACACCCCTGCTGGTGCTGCCGCCCGCCGGGGCCGGAGTCTGACACCCCTGCTGGCGCTGCCGCCCGCCGGGGCCGGAGTCTGACACCCCTGCTGGCGCTGCCGTCCGCCGGGACCGGAGTCTGACACCCCTGCTCAAGAAGATCAAATTTACAAATCAAAGACCCCTGGATTTTTGCCATTTTGGATGATGCATTTGATGATGCTTCACATTTTGAAAATATAAATATGGTCTGGCGTTTGAATTAGGGTTAGGGTAAGGGATTGGGTTAGGAAACCAGGAAGTGTTGGAATTGAGGCAGGATCAGGGTTATGTTGAGGAGCTTGACAAAGCGTAAGGAAAAGTGTTTCTCTTGCTTTTGGATGTTTCAAATGTTTTCACATTTTGGACAATAAGGCTACAGGCTATTGTTAGATTTTTCCAGTTAAATCTATTTTTCAGAATAAATAATTTCAAACACACTCCCGTGAAACTCTCTCATTTAATTGATGAAGTTTAAATTATTTTTCATTCAACTCAAAATGCAAATGACATTTTAATGATTTCTCCTTGGGCCAGAAATATGGTCAAGAGTTTTAATTATGGTTAGAATTAATGTTAGGGTTGTGGTTATGTTTGACGGGTTGGGCTTTTCCCATACAAGGTATTTATTAGGATTCAATTTACACATGATGTACACTATTGCTTTTTCCTAATTTTTTAAAATGTTTTCACTGTGATTAACTTGATATTTCCATGTCTGTTTTGACAAAGCATGTATCTCAAGAATTTAATTCCAAAGCATATCTACCATTAGGATTACATTAGGGAAGACACTTTTCTTTCTCAAAAGGAATAGAAAAATCACATATTTAAGTTTTTTTTTTACTTCTTAGATATAAGACTGGGCACATCTATTGTGCTATTTTCCAGTGACAATTTTAGCATATTTTTTGCTTTTTGAATGTAAGACTATAGGTCTTATGTATTTTGCTGTTGTTACACCCATCCATCCATCCATTATCTATACCCACTTATCCTGAGCAGGGTCACGGGGGGGGGGTGCTGAACCCTATCCCAGCATGCATTTGGCAAGAGGCAGGAATATGGGCAATCCGTCACAGGGCACCCTCTTCATTCGCTCACACACTCATACCTATGGGCAATTTAGAGTTTCCAATTAGTCGGATTCAAACCTAGGACCTTCTTGCTGTGGGGCCACAGTGCACTGCACCACCATGCTGCCCTGGACACTGTAGCCAACCGGTGTGATGCATCGTATTTCACAATTTATGTCCAAGATTACACATGGTCCCCCCGCTGCACCCCGCCCCTCCTCCTGCCCTCCACTGCACCCCACCCCTCCTCCCTCCCCCCACTGCACCCTGCCTTTTTCTCCATCCTTCAACTCTGTCCATCGTTCACTATGAATTTCATAGATTCTATACCTCCTTTTTCACGTTTCTGAATGGTTTCCCTTTCAGTTTTGGGGGAAATTAAAATGTTTTGCTTTTCCACCTCTTACCTCAGCACAATGGCGGCTTTTCACTCCCCCTCCACCCCCCCCCCCCCCCCCCCCAAGGGGGAACAGAACACCGTTTCATGGCTTTACCCCTGCCCGCCCCCCTCCCCCCCACCTCTCTGTGCACCCTGCACATATATGCATACCCTCATTGTATGAATATTTATTTTCATTAATTTTTAAGCTTTCTTGAGATTTAGGATAAATTTAAGCACCTGATCATTACACAGGGGCGAGTAATTCCAGTCCTAGAGGGCCAGTGTGATTACAGGTTTTTATTTCCACCAGCTACACCTGGCTAAGTCAGATAATTTTATTGTGTAAACCCACGCTGGTTCACTTGCAGATTAGACACCAGTAAAATGTTTTTGTGGGAGACACAAGAACAGTCTTCAGCCTATGGAGCTCATCCATTAGTTTTTTTAAAAAAAATTTTAACTTTTGCTAAAATATCAGGTCATACAAATGAGTGGGCTGATTAAATACTCAAGAACTGGCAAGAAATCCAGAAACAGGTACAGCTTTTGTTGTCCACTGCTGTGCAACACCAACCTCAGATGGAACTACAATCACCACTACTGAACTACAATTCCCATCAGTCCCCAGCTCTTTATTCTCAAGTCCAATTTGTGCAAGTGAAGCTGGGAAACTGGAGGACTGAAGGCTCCCAACAATCCAAACATTGTTTCAAAGGTCAAGAATTCATTAAATGTTTTCCGTGCCCAAGCAGCTGTGTCACTTCATAGTGTTTGAAAAACCAAGCATTAATTTTTCCATACACAAGCTAGCCTTCCCGGTCAAAGGTCAGTGTTTTCATTGGGTTAGAATGTGTTCGTAGGGTGACAAGGGTGGCTGCGCCTTGTTCTGTTGAGTCAACCGCTCATCTTCCATCACTCATTCTTTCTCTTTCCCCCTCCTTTTCTGCCTCTCCCCATCTCTCTCCGTCTCCCGCCATTCCTTCCTCCCCTCCTCTCTCTCTCTGAGGAGTGATAGCCACCACACTCGTTCATTTCTTGATGTTCTTCCAATACTGTCCCTGTCTCGTGAAAATGAACAAAACAGAGATGTTCAGAAAGAATCCTCCTGTTCAGTAGCAGTAGCAGTTCATCCTTCCGCTAAAACCGCTGTAGGCAGTGTTAGCGCCGCGCCGCAGCCGGTACAGAACGGTGGTGTAGATACTGTGCTCTACCCAGGGTTGCCAGTTTTTCAAATTATTTGCACAGGTCCGGCTTGTGGACTCAACCGGACAATATCATGTCCGGTACAAGTAACTGATCGAAAAAATGAACGGTAAGTTCTAAATTCTAAATCTGCTCAATCATAAGAAATCACATGCTTAATCATATAAAATCACATGCTTAATCATATAAAATCAAATGCTAGTCCATATGGAATTACATGCTAGTCCGTATGAAGCATATATATATATATATATATATATATATATATATATACACCGATCAGGCACATTAAAACCACCTACCTAATATTGTGTAGGTCCCCCCCGTGCCGCCAAAACAGCACTGACCCTTCGAGGCATGGACTCCACCTCTGAAGGTGTCCTCTGGTATATTTGGAATTCTGTATATATTTGTATCTACTGTATATTTGTATCTGATATTTTGCATCTACTGTAAATTTGTATCTGATTGTGTTACTTTGTTGTCTTTGATGCTGCAACAGTGCAAAATTCCCCCCGGGAATCAATAAAGTACACTACTACTACTTATTACATTATTGGTTTTCATTACATAATTTGAAATGGATTACATTATTGGGAGTTATTACACTAGTGGTAGTTTATTACATTATTAGTTGCTACAGGGCTATAAAAAGCTAACATATTGTTAGAGAGTGAATTATTTTATTAGATTTTAAAAACTCTAGACGGGTCAGAGCTGTTTTGGTGGCACGAGGGGGACCTACACAATACTAGGCAGGTGGTTTTAATGTTCCGGTTGATCGGTGTATATACATACGTATATATATATATATTTATATATATATATTTTTCCAATTATAGACCTAATTTTGAAGAATAAATCCACCTGTCTAGGTAGGCCAATATGTGTTACCATATGGTTCTGTGTGTATATTTAGTATGTGCTTTTGTTTATTTTTAACACATACTTACTGCTCACCTGGCAGATCCCGGTCAACCAGCGGAATGGTGTCAAACAGTCCCGCACTGCACACACTCCTCATAGGCCACTAGAAACCTCAGATTCCATTTCTTCAAACAATGCCATTTTCTCCTTCGTTTTTAAAAAGTCTTCCAAGAATCCCATTCTTCGCTAAACGTCCCGCGTTTTTTTTGTTCAGAAACTGGATCGGAGACGTACGCTTCCAGATGATGACTTTTTTATTTTATTTTGATACATCATCGATGCGCGTGCGTCTGTGGGACATTCCCGCGAGCGCCTCGCCAGCCAGCGCGTGTTTTTCACCAGGTGCATCAGTGTTCCATTTCCTGTAGTTTTCAAAAAACACTTTCCTTTCCCCCAGGAATTCCCCGACGCCAAAATCCAATCTCGCGTATTTTACTTCACAGAGCAACGGAGGACAAAAAATAATCTGTTATGTTCATTTCATGTCGAACTGCGATGAATCTACCAGCTGCGTGAGTGGTCAGTGACAGGGTCCAGATCGTTCCAAACGTGTGGTAAACAACCCCTCCAACTTTGACCCGAATAAAGGTAATTTCTTATTGTTTCCTGGGGTTCACATAAAAAAAAACATATACATAAATATTCATAAACATAGCCATGTACGTACACACACCTGCGTTCACATTCTCATGTACGTACACACAAATATACGCAATACAAAACAAAAATTACAGCAGTAATCCCTTCCCTAAATTAAAACAGCATGATGACGTAAACATAATGATGTAACGTTTACAGTTTAAACCTTGAAATATCAGATATGAATCAGCCAGCAAAACGGTCATTAATAACCAAAGACTCAAACGGTGCAATTTGAAAACCATGCCTATAAATGCTACAACGATCTACTTAAGAAGTCCAAGAGAAATATAATCCAGACTTTTGAGACTCTTGAATTATGGGCTAGGTTACATCAGGTCGTCCTTATTATTATTTTGTTTTTGTTGTTGTTGCTTTAGTCACATATCAGCAGCCTTCAGTGTTTATCAGTTGAATCCTATCAGCCTTTATGGGTGTCATTAATATTGTGATATCAATGTCCGATGCCCTTCAGGGGTCACAAGGTTAGTGAATGACCCAGCCGATTGGCTGGTTACAGTGTGCAATATCAGTCAAAGCGTCTTCAACTTTCTTGGGTCTAAATTCAAGTCGAGTGTTGAACCAAAGCAGAATGACAGTGTTTAACTGATTTGGAACAGAGTCAATTACACCTGACTAACTAATGACCCGGTTAATTTTCAAGACTGAAAACAAGATGCATGTCTTTCACTGGGGAGATAAAGCAGACTGTCCATGAAAGGTGGCAAAATTTACTTCAATCAGCAGCTTCATCAAAACCTCAGTGTATTAAGAGCTGAATTGGATTTTTTTTTTGTTGTCTAAACCCATTAACATAATGGGTATTCCAGGACCAGGAATGAGAAGCAGTGAATGAGGAAAAGAAAAATCATTCATCACACACACAAAAAAAAAAAAAAAAAAAAATATATATATATATATATATACACACAGTATATCACAGTCCAGCCATTTGGGCAGTAAAAAAAAAAAGATTAATTAAGCTTTAAATTATCTCTGCTTGCGACATCATCGTTTTAGTTCAAACTCTGAAAGACAAATTCTGTATATTCTGAAGCTCTATGAATGAGAGGCGTCTTTCAAATGCGCAAAACAAACAATGAGAGAGGCGACGACAAAAAAAGTCTAGCTGTCGTAAATTGTCGGGAGCCGGGGACCAGAAGAGGAGTTCAAAAGATATAGCGATTAAGCGCAGTCCTTCAAAACATATAAAAATTCAGATGTTTTCCATAGTAACACACCACCCATCAGGGAACAGTAAAAACACAGGGAATTACATCAGGGAGAGAGAGAGAGAGTGAGTGAGAGAGAGAGAGAGAAAGAGAGAGAAGGAGAGAGAGAGGGAGGAAAAATTCTTGAAGTATGAGAAAATTTTATAGCTCCCCTCCCCTTTCCTTCCCTCTCTTTCTCTTTCCCTCTCACTTTCTCTCTCACTCTCAGTCAGTCAATCAGAGCCAGAGCAGCCAGACGGACAGACAGACACACTGCCAGGACAGAAGTCACATCATCATTTTTCAGGTATGAACTGTCTTCCTTTCATAACAGGACAGATATTAATAAATATAAATAATTTATTTCAAGTGAAATAAATAATTTATCAATTCCTGCAGATTACTGACAATTAAAAAAGAAATGTCTATTATCACATTATCTATTATAAAAAATATAAAACTTTGCATATGAACATGCAGTTTTAGTAACCAGTTCTCAGGCAAAAGTGTTTCCCAGATTCTACCTAAAGAGTTTAGTAGGATTAATAGAGAGAGATTCACCTGCTGCTCACAAGAGCACTGTCTAATGTATAATAATAATTACTGCTGTATTTATGTATGTGTATGTATAATAGTAATATAATATAAGCTTATTTACACATTGTTGCTCAAATAAAAAAAAGGCATTACATAAAACAAATATGGATGTAAAACCGTTTCGGTGCAATATATTTCCATACAACAGATTGTTGATAGAATACACCTTGTTAATCTGATGCGCTGTAAATCATGTTTGTACACGTATATCTTGCATTTATATCTTGGGCATAGAGTCCGAGGATGAGATCTAACTTGGCTGTTGGATGAGGTCATTGACACCTCCATTTGGACCAGTAGTGCAGGGGGGTTGGAGGCAGGGAGACATATCAACGTTGTAAACAGCCAATATCGGCTCTCTCAGTAATAATAGGATTATTTCGCCATGAGACTTTTGAAAAGCTTTTCTTTTTTTTTAATTCAGAGGGGAAGGTGTTCTTCCCCAATTTCTAACGCTCTAAAAAAAATTCTAACAGAATTCCATCAGCACAGGTGCAACTCCAACCTGTCACAATGAGAAACTGATGCAAAAGGTGTGGGAGGGATGGAGAGAGAGAAGGAAAGGGTACGAGACGTATGGGTCAGATAGGGGAGGGATATCTGCTTTTGTTTGAGGCTTGCGATAGCCTTGGATAGCCAGCCTTCACCTGTGTCTCGATGGTCGCTCACTTTCTGCATGGCAGATACCACCAGAAATATATGAATTCTATTTATTATAAGTTATTTACAATCTGTTATTTATTATTATTTGACAGAGCCTAGTGGTTGTTGATAACAGAGCTAGATATAACAATTATTCAGTTTAATTTACATTCATCTTCTAGTAAGTTTCTGTGGGTACTTTGGCCATATTCACAAGCGTATTTCATCCCAATAAAGCATATTGTATTTGAATTAGAGAGATGGAGAGAGAGAAATAAAAGGAGGGATGTGATTATGAAACTTGGACATGCTTTTCTCTGTTCAGAAGAGATACACTCCGTATGGGACTCTACCTGCAGGTGATTTAGTATACAGCGTGTTTATGAAGATGCGGTTTTGGGTCGGAGCTTTGCCAAAGAGATACTGGGACTCCGGCCCTCCTGTGACTGTGTTCTCCCGGCTGGCGTCTGGGGAGGTCACATACCCGAAACCGCTCCGGAAAATCTCTTATTTAATAATTCAATTAGTGTGATTTCAATTATTATTATTATTGTTATTATTATTATTAGTAGCAGTAGTAATTCCCAGTAATTCTGCACCTTGTCTTCTCTCCGTACATCCCCAGTGAGTTCACCCAGAGCTGTGTTACCTTAGGAGCGCAGAGTGTGAAGAGTGTGAAGAGTGTGAAGAGTGTGAAGAGTGTGAAGAGTGTGAAGAGTGTGAAGAGTGTGAAGAGTGTGAAGCTGGGTCTTTGGCTCGCCGCTGTCTAAGCGGGGGCCGAGCTGATGATAAAAGCGTACGCAGGAAGATATACGGCCTCTGAGGGAAACCCCGCTGGACGCCCCACGCCAGCCAATCCGCGAGCGCCCCTCCGTGTTCCACGCGCTAGGCTTCGGTGGCTTTGCTGTTTGCAATCTTCTCAAACGCCCACACTGCCCGCCCCCCCCCCCCCCCCCCCGAAAATCCGAAGATCGACTTACCTGTCATCTCTTTTCTGAGCTGCTCCTTTGCCCCCTCCCCTCTTTCCCTGTTTTCTGTCCATCTGTTTTCCACACTTAGAACACAAATTTATACCATTTTTTACCCGTTTTCCTATTATTGGCCCAAGTCGGCGACTGAATGGGCCCCTGTGGCCTGCACTGCAGAGTAGACCACGGTCGCATTTAAAAGCCTCCGTCAATAGCACCATGCTGTCTTTGAACAACTTGGCGGTTTTTCAGTAGGAGAATTTCTGAAGTAAACTGCCGTTAATCACCTTTATCTTCATCCCTGTAGACTTAACTGTTGTGGGGGGGGGGGGGGGGGGGGGGGGGGGGGGGGGGGGGGGGCGGGGGGGGATTGTGTGTGTGTTGTTGGATGAACTCTTAACTCTTGAATGACTGATCATAATTTTGAATGGCTGGTTCTACTCTGGAACAAGAGAATCAGCTGCTCCAGTTGTAATCCGGTTTGCCAGTCTAGTGGTGGAAACACAAGGTTGAAACCCCCTTGCGTGGGACCATGGGTGGTAGGGTTGTCAAAAACTTGTCAAAAGTGGACACCATCCATGCACATGGAACCGTTCATGGACCTGTCGGAACCAATCATGGATGGGGGGAGGGGGGTCCAAAAAGTAACAGTGGAGACAGAAAAAATGAATTTCAAACTGGCAGTCAAATTTCAATCAGTTATTCAGACCGGACATTTATATCGACAGGTCGGGGCCACAAACCGGACCTGTGCAAATAACCCTGGCAACCCTAGTGTGTGCCGTTCCACAGACAGAACCCTGCGGAAGCCAGCATTCCGTAGCAGAACCCGGGGGGCAGTGGCACTTCAGTTAGGCAGAGGGATAAAATGTGGTAGGCGATCTGAGCCAAGAGCAGACAGGCCCAGCAGTAATCCACACAAGGCTCACCGGTCGAGGTCGTAGGTTCAAACCGCAGGTGTGAGAACACTGCCCTGCTGTTTGAGTCCTTGGGTTGGCCAGCGGCTCAGTAAGCCCAACGGCTTTGACTGAGACCTGTACCCACATTAAAGAGCTCATTGTAAGAGGGGAGCAAACCTAATGTCAACAGCTCCAAGAGCTCTTTATTAAGATGGAGACTTGAATGTGTGAAGTCAGCAACAGTTGCACCTCTGACCTCTCAAATTTTACCTTTCAACTTGGACGGAAAAAAACACTGATTATATTTTTCATTTCGCTGATATATTTTATGTTCCCACGCAAAGTTTAGTTTTTAATCTTCCTAAATACTGCTAAAGCCTTCCCCCCTTTAGTCATGTGATGCAGGCTCATGTGCTGGTTGGTCCATGGATCAGATTACAATAAATTATCAGGGTCCGTGTACTGATAATCCTATAGCGCTTGAGCGTGTGACACTTTTGTTTCACTTTTGCTTCTTTTTCCTCTGTCTCTCTTTCAGGCCCATCCAAATTGGGCGTGCAGTTGGGCGAAAAGAAGAAGGAGCGCATCAATTTTTCTGTTCGCTTCACTCCTCTGTTCAAGATTCCCCCCTGCACTCCACCACCACCTCCTGAATGAATCCCTGAATGAATCTTCATTTACAATAGGAACCCTGCCCCTCCCCCCACTCCCCCATACTCAAAACGCAAACTAAGGCTGTCACCTCCCATTTAAGAACCATCCTCTTTAAGAACACTTCTCTTTCGTCACTTCCTCCTGATCACAACCTCTTCATTTTCACCCCATCAGAGGTGACCTCACCCCACTACTGCCTCCCCCTTAAAAATGGGCCTCTTCCCAACCCTGGTCCTCCTGCTCCTTCCTTGCCCCGCCCTCCTGACCCCACCCACAGGAAGCAGGCCCTCGGGGGCCCGCAGTCCTCCAGAATCCTCAGAGACAGCCCCAATCCAGTCCCCTCTGACCCCCCCAAAACCTGCCCCTGACCTCCCCTCCTCCGGCAAGCCCTCCCAGGATGTCAAGCCAAGAGCCGCCAGGGATGCAGGCCCCTCCCCCAACTGCACCCAGCAGCAAATCAGAGTCCTGATTTCAGAAACCAGCATCCAGAAGGACACGTCTGGGAAGGGGGAAGGGGATGGTCCCACCCTGGAGCTGGAGCCCGGATCACCCCTGGTTCTGACCCACCGAATCAGCCTGGTGCCGGCGCCGGGGGCCTGCGGGGGAGGGTGCGAGGCGCAGGTCGCCGCGTTGCGGGAGCGCGTGGAGCGGTTGGAGAGAGAGGTGTCTGCCCTGAGGGAGAAATGCGGGGACACAGAGGGGGGCTGCTGCACCTCACAGCAGAGCACCGGTACGACCAAATGACTGATTCACTGATTCACTGATTCAATTACTGATACATTAAATCATTTTCCAACTGGTTGACTGATTCATTTACTGATACATTAAATCATTTTCCAACTGGCTGATTCACTAGCTGACTGATTCATTTACTGATACATTAAATCATTTTCCAACTGGCTGATTCACTGGCTGACTGATTTATTTACTGATACATTAAATCATTTTCCAACTGGCTGACTGATTGACTGATTCATTTACTGATACATTAAATCATTTTCCAACTGGCTAACCGACTGACTAATTCATTTACTGATACACAACATAATTTGCCAACTGACTGATTAATTTACTGATACACTAAATCATTTTCCAACTGAAAGTCTGATTCACTGATAGACTGCTCTATTTACTGTAACACTAAATGATTTCATTCTTTTGACCGACTGATTTCGCTTACGGATATACTAATTGCTTTACTGACTGTGTCACTGACTCATGTACTAATTCATTTAATGATGAACTGCACAACTGATTTACTGGCTTGAGTGACACATATATCAACTGATTTACTGATTGACTGACTGAATGACTGACTCCCTGTCAATCTTTTTTACTTCAAATCCATTGAAAGCGACTTACACAACTTAAATAGCATTAACATTACCATCCATTCATACAACTGGATATATACTGAAGCACTACAACCTTTAGGTTACAAGACCAGTTCCTTACCCATTATACTCCACTGCCACTCCCTTTTACCGTTCTCATTATCTAGGAACTAGAGACGAGTTCCATGCATCCCTCAATTTATCTGTCCACAGTCTTCAGGTGTATTTGTGTTAACATTCATCCCAGTCAGGGGTGTTAGCACAGATTCCCCTTAACATCCATATGGCCAACTACCATATTCCTTCCATGTTCTGTACTTACTTAGTTATGTCCTTATTTCTGGTGCTATGAACTAGTTTATGACAAGACTAAGAACAGAACATACATTGGCAAACCACTGGCAAACTGGAGTGGCAGTCAGTGATTAGACACTGTACTACACTATCAAAACGTATTAAAAACAACACAATGTGTCATTTTTTAAACCCACCTCCATATCTAGTTAAGGACAACACTTTGTGTTACTGTCAACACAGTCGGTGTTAAAAATTGTAATGCGTCAATTCTATATTTTTAACACAAAAGTAGTAACTGTCACAAAATCGGTCTAAAGTAACTCAAAAGTAGTAACGCAGTGTGTTGGATATTAGCACGTCTTTTTTGAGAGTGTAGCCTCTCTCTCTCTCTCTCTTTCTGACTCTCTCCCTTCCTCCCTGCCATTATTTCTCCCTCTATTTTGCTTTATTTTCTCTTTCTAATCATTTCTGTTTGTCTGTCTGTCTCTCGCTCTCATAGGTGTCCACTGCACCATGCAGCCAGGGGATTTGTGTCCGAATGACTGCAGCGATCAGGGCCGTTGCGATCAGGGCAAATGCATCTGTTTCCCAGGATTCAGTGGCCCGGATTGCAGCTCCACCACCTGCCCGTCAAACTGCAACAACCGAGGCACCTGTGTGAATGGCCAATGCGTGTGCGAGACCGGCTTCACAGGTTCAGATTGTTCTGAAAACTCCTGCCCCAATAACTGCAATAACAAGGGACAGTGTGTTAATGGGCAGTGTGTGTGTGACAGTGGATTTATGGGGACCGACTGCTCTGCCAAATCCTGTCCCAACAACTGTAAAAATAACGGCAAGTGTGTGAATGGCAAGTGTGTGTGTAACAGTGGATTTACGGGGACCGACTGCTCTGCCAAATCCTGTCCCAGTAACTGCAGTAACAGAGGTCGATGTGTTAATGGGCAGTGTGTGTGTGATAGTGGATTTATGGGTACCGACTGCTCTGCCAAATCCTGTCCCAACAACTGTAACAATAACGGCAAGTGTGTGAATGGCAAGTGTGTGTGTAACAGTGGATTTACGGGGACCGACTGCTCTGCCAAATCCTGTCCCAGTAACTGCAGTAACAGAGGTCGATGTGTTAATGGGCAGTGTGTGTGTAACAGTGGATTTACAGGGGCCGACTGCTCTGCCAAATCCTGTCCCAACAACTGCAACAATAACGGCAAGTGCGTGAACGGAAAGTGTGTGTGTGACACTGGTTTTACTGGGACCGACTGTTCTGAAAAGTCATGTCCCAACAACTGTAACAATAACGGCAAGTGTGTAAATGGCAAGTGTGTGTGTGACACTGGTTTTACTGGGACCGACTGTTCTGAAAAGTCATGTCCCAACAACTGTAACAATAACGGCAAGTGTGTGAATGGCAAGTGTGTGTGTAACAGTGGATTTACGGGGACCGACTGCTCTGCCAAATCCTGTCCCAGTAACTGCAGTAACAGAGGTCGATGTGTTAATGGGCAGTGTGTGTGTAACAGTGGATTTACAGGGGCCGACTGCTCTGCCAAATCCTGTCCCAACAACTGCAACAATAACGGCAAGTGCGTGAACGGCAAGTGTGTGTGTAACAATGGATTTATGGGGACCGACTGCTCTGCCAAATCCTGTCCCAACAAATGCAGAAACAAAGGACATTGTGTAAATGGTCAATGCATTTGCAATGATGGATTCACAGGTCCAGATTGCTCTGAAAAATCTTGTCCCGACAACTGCAGTGACAATGGAAGGTGTATAAAGGGCAAGTGTGTGTGCAACAGTGGATTTACAGGGACCGACTGCTCCGAAAAGACCTGTCCCAACAAATGCAGGAACAAAGGACATTGTGTAAATGGTCAGTGCATTTGTAACGATGGCTTCACAGGTCCAGATTGTTCTGAAAAGTCCTGTCCCAACAACTGTAGTGACAATGGAAGGTGTGTAAAGGGCAAGTGTGTGTGCAACAGTGGATTTACAGGGACCGACTGCTCAAAAAAATCTTGTCCCAACAACTGTAGGAACAGAGGACGTTGTGTTAACGGAGAGTGTGTGTGTGATACCGGATTTACAGGCACTGACTGTTCCGAAAAATCCTGTCCCAACAACTGCAATAATAATGGCAGGTGTGAGAACGGCAAGTGTGTGTGTAACAGTGGATTTACAGGGACAGACTGCTCTGCCAAATCCTGTCCCAACCACTGCAGTGACCAGGGCAGGTGTGTGGATGGTAAGTGTGTCTGCAATAGCGGTTTCACAGGGCCAGACTGCTCCACCAAATCCTGCCCCAGTGACTGCAGTGACCAGGGCAGGTGCGTGGACGGGAAGTGCGTGTGTGAACCGGGATTTTCAGGGCAGGACTGCTCTGCTAAATCCTGCCCCAACGACTGCAGCGACAAAGGACAGTGTGTGAACGGCAGGTGCGTCTGTCACCGTGGTTTCACAGGCCCTGACTGCAGCCAATGTGAAGAGGGTTTTACAGGAGAGGACTGTAGTACAGGTGAGTCATACTGTAGGTGTTACCACTGGGGTCCCAGTGAGCACAAGCCCAAGCCTGAATATAGACGAAGCGTCTAGGTGATATATACAATGTAGACACTCTGGTGAAAAACCGGCCAGATTTGGTTTAAATGTGAAACCGGCTAAGACGTAAACAGGCTATATCGGGGTGAAACAGGAGCTAAATTAGGGATGAATTGAGCTAACCTAGTCCATTTATGTCAAAACATGTCAACCTAGATTTCCACCTATCTAGACGTCTCGATTCCATCTATATTTGGGCTTGTGCTCACTGGGGTATTATTCCATATTGCTACTATGGGTGTTATGTGTAATCAGTGATTTTTTAAACGAACTGTACTGTGGTTGCATTTTTCTCCACAGTGGAAAAGTAATGGTCTTATTTATCGGTCCACATAAGCTACACTTTATAGTAGTACCACCTCATTGGGGGGGGAGTTGATGAGCTCTGCCCTCCTGTCATTGGTTCACTGCTTGAAATGGAATTGCTTCCTCATTGGTTGAACTGTGACCAGGCCTTCCTCCTTCTCACTCTCTTGTGGTGCACAGCTCTCACTGGCGTGTCCCAGCTTGGTACCAGGAATATAACCGATTCCTCCGTCACCATGTTCTGGACCCCGCCCTCCATTCAGTATGATGTCTACTTCATCACCTTCACCAGTAAGGTAACTCCACTCTCGCTGCTCTCTCCAGTTGGATTTTGTGGCCAGCTGTCACCTGTGGTCACCTGCCTCATTTTGAATCAAGGCACAGATGTCACACGGCCCTGAAGTGTGCACCGTTGCCTGCTGTCACCCTTTCTCTGGTGATGTCATTTCCTGCTTGTGAAACATCAAGTTCAGCCGTCTTAGTCACTGAAGCTGCAGCCAATAACTGCAGCCACGCTCGCCATAATCATGAGCAACCGGGCCTGTACCGCATTTTTATGCATGTCCCTGTGCATTTTTGGATGATGTCTTTTGCTCAATTAATGATCAGCCACACCTGTGTGGTAGCCTCTGCAAGAAGCTAGTAGCCATTTTCTCAGGTGTTTCTATGCTTCCAGTAAGTGAGTTTTTTAAACTCATGAGGCCAATATTCAGTACAGCCCGCAGGGCTCTACACTCCCAGAAGAAAGGGTTCCAAAATGTTCGTTTGTATGTTTACAGAGGAACCCTAGCTAATTTAGGAGGATCTTTGTCAGACCAAATGGTTCAGTCTGGGAGATTTCACACTTTTCACACCTACCGTAGAAGTTTCCATTAAGAACTGAAAAGGGGTCATCATGGAGACAGCCCAAAGAACCGTTTTTTTTTTTTTCCTGAGAGCTTATAGTCCAGCAAGCTGCCCTAGTGTTTACGCTTGGACGTCCAACACTATACGAAAGGATGTTGACCTTTCAAATTCGCTTGAGACACCACAGCTTTTAAGCATGTTTTCTCGATGACTACTTCATTTCATTCTTGGGGATAATATCTCATTTGTTATTTCCTAATGCTAAGAGTCAGAAACTTTTATTCATTGGAAAGCATGGCAGGATATTATTGGGAAGATACCTCCAAAACCAGTTATGCATTCTGTCATCAGGCATCAAGATTTAAGGTTTTTACAGTCCCCCTTTCGACACAGATTTTTATTTCTCTCAACACTATAGGGCCCAGATCTGGGTCAAACACGTATTTGTTTTGGATTCAAATACTTTTCTATGCTTTACTGATCTTGTCTGGTGTATTGAACCAATGAAATACTCTCAAAAAGTGCCAACCCCACCCTTCTGCTCACATTTGCATGCTCAATTACACCAGGCAAGATCAATAGAGCTCAGAAAAGTATTTAAATCCTGTGGGGCACTATGCGAAAATCAGGATGAAGTGGTCTGGCTTTGGCATGTGGGAAAACGTTTTACGAAGGCTGATCATTCAAAACTGACACTGAGCAAAAAGGTGATGCTATAAGTCCAGGTCCTCGCTACAAAAATTACACAAAATATATCCATGTTCTCTCTCACACTCCATTTATTAAATTTTGTTCAAGCTTTAAAGATTTTCACCTTGTGGAACTCCATAGCAGCTTGCGTAGAGGACAACAAAAGCTTTATTGATACTGTAAATGTGGAAAAACGTTGACATTTTGCCAAAGGAAATGTCTGAGGACTTTTGACTATTTTATGTCAAATGAGGGCTAGTGCTCCAACCTCAAACTCTACGAATAGTGGGTCTGTTAAAACTGGAGGGAAAAAATAGCTCCTATGTTTGAATTCAGAGCTTTAGTCACACAGGAGTCGTAATTATAAAGAACACATTGCAAGGAAACTGAACTTGAAATTGCTTGCAATTGAGCTTGCAAAAACTCACTAATAGCAGTAACAGATAAAAATAAAAGCCATCCAGTTGGCCTTGACCTGATTCCTCTTATTACTTGGCTTATGGTTTCAATTAATGTGGAAATATGGGAGATAAAACTCAGGAAATACGTTCATCGTTACGACGGCAATTTACTCATTTGCAATTCAGACATTTGGTGACTCACACTGCTGGACAAAATCAGTAAAACATTTGTTTGATCCCCCCCCCTTTCTCCCCCAATTTTTTCCTCCCATATGTGGAGACTGCAGTTGTACGATACTCTGGCATCACCACTGGCTTTGCTCATCTGGTATCGAGGGCAATGCATCAGTGACAGCAACCTGCATCTAGCAAATTGTAACAATTACATTTTTAAGCCACCATTCACATATAATGCCAAGATTTGGCCATTAAACCCTTGTAGGCCTCTCATTTGCTGATAATGAATGGAGTATCCAGCACTACATCCATCCTGTACTTGCATAAACCTGGATATATTCTTTTAAAAAATACCTCAGTCAGAGCTAATACCTGTACAGTTTCCATGTTGTGACTGGACATTGGTACCTGTCCTTTGGGGTTTTCAGGCTGAACTTAATTCTGTATTTATATACTGTTTAGCTAACATGTGTTCCTAAGCTTTGGAGAGGAGTGATGTGATTATTATGGATAATGAAAACTGTTCACTTATGGTATGCAGTACTGTACTATCAATGTCATACTAGTATGTCTGGGTACACTAATCTAATAGAGAACTAGAATGTGCTAGAATGTGAGCGGACAGAATTCAAATGTTGAATGAGAGAATTTGAATGAGAGCATGTGAGGGAATCAGAATGTAAGAATTAGAATGTCAGCGTGCGGGAGAATTAGAATGGCAGAAGCAAGTTTTTAGTTAACCAGTAACAGTGATGAGAATGTTAGAATTCAAAAACATAAATCAGGTGCTCTCCAGTGGAGTACAGAATCCCACCCAGCATGTGCGTGCGTACACACACACACATACACACACACACGCATGCACACACACATGTACATGCACGCATACACACACACGCACGCATGCACACACGCATATTTCTCCCCTAGGTAAGAGGGTGACAGAGACTTCAAAAAGGGAGCAAGACCAAGAGGCAGAAAGACAGAGTGACAGACATAGGAAGCAGGGAGAGAGTGAGAGAGAGACTGGCAGACAGACAGACACTGGGAGAAAGGAGGGAGAGAGAGTCACAGTAGGTTACAGAGCTGCTCAGTTTGGACTAGGGCTGTTTCCAAGAGCACAGACACAAACAACAACGGACACATTCAAGGAAAGAATTGCAAAAAAGAAAGAAAAAAATGCAAGAAAGAAAGAAAGACAGACAGCAAGCTCAGTTTTTTTCCACCCAATGGGGTGGGTGTGAGAAAAGATCAGGGCAGGGGGGGAGGCATGAGGACAAGAATGTTCGGAAATAACTAGACAATGACAATGGAGAGCTAGTGATGATGAAAACAAAGAGAGATAGACAGAGAGAGAGAGATGGGAGAGACAGGAGAAATAGAAGGAAGAGAGGTAGAGAGAAAAAGAAAGAGAGAGATAGGGTTCTGTCAAAATACAGAAAACTAATGCATACTGGACATTGACAAGTGAGTCAAATTAGGGAAATCACCTTCTTTTATTAATATTACACCCTATACAACACTGGGGTAAGAGACAAATTAAATGTCTAAAATATTAAACTGGCAAGGTTTAAGAGAGAAAGGGTGTGCGTATGTGCGTGTGGTGTGCGTGTGTTTGTATGTGTGTGTGTGTTGGAGATACAGATGTGTGGTGTTAGTTGCTAAGGACAGTGTAAACATGGCCAAAAACATGACTCTGGCCAGGGGGATGACATCATTACAGTGCAGATGGAACCCAGAGAGAAAGAAAGAGAGAGAGAGATAAAAAGAGATGGAGAGAGAGGGAGGAAATTGTCATCTGACAATTTATCTCATTCATCTGACAATTTCAGGAATATTTTGGGGGAGAAATGAGACAGGGGCATCATTCTCAGATCTGTGTGACACAGTATTCAGAGATGAATTACTGTACACTGGACGGTGTCAGGGACCACCAAATTTATGCACAACTTTTCTTACTTTATGAAAGAAAGCGTAATAAAATTTGCATAATTCAAAAGAAAGTCGAAAAGAAAAAAATAGTCTACAGTAACTGAACACAGTGCTCCACAGTTTGAGTTGAGAAAAACACAAAAAAAAGTAACATAGACCTCTCAGTAATATCAATGGAATTTAACACAAAGATTCTGGAGAGATTATTCAGACGACCCCTTATGTTTTCAGATTCCATTACAGCAGGGCTGCCCAGCCCTGTTCCTGGAGATCTACTGCCTGTTGGTTTTCACTCCAACCCTAACAAAGCACACCTCATTCAACAGCTACAGATCCCGTTGAGCTGCTATTTATTTGAGTCAGGTGTGCCAAATTAGGTTTGACGTGAAAACCTACAGGAGGGTAAAATGGCCATGTGCCTCCACCTCCTCTTCTTCACCATTATTCCACATCTATTCTCTTTTCATTTTCTTTTGTAATATACTATGATAGTATGCTTATTTATTTCAATTGAGATAAGAGTTTTAATCCTCTTAGTATCCAAGGTTTTTATATTGTTCACTACAGGAAGATTTGGTAATGTTCATTTGAAAACCATGTTTATAATACACTAATTGTATAATTAAGATGCCATTCAAATTTTAACCAATCAATAGTGTCTGATTAGTAGGCTGCTAAACAGAAGTTGAAATTAGTATCTTTTCTGAATGTTCAAGACCGCCATCTCTCTCATTTAGAAAGGACGTGCTTTTCAAAATTATTTATTATTTACCTGTTTATATGATTTGCTTGTACTGTATTCACTTAGAGAACTACTGAAATGCCAGAAAACAGGGATCACTCTAAAGTAGATATAAACTCAAGACGACAAGAGGACGCAACCGAGTGGCCAGAGTGTGTTTTTTGGGATTATGTTACAAACTGAATGCCCGTGTCTACCGTGTCTCGCTCTCTCTCACTCACACAGAAAGAGGGAAATCAGAAGATAACTTCTAAAGTTGGTGGCCGGCTCACCAGCTACACCCAGACCGGATTGGCTGCCGGGCAGGAGTACGATGTCTCCATCAGGGGAGAGAAAGATGGGAAGATGGGTGCGGAAAGCACCACAGAGTTCATGACCTGTGAGTCTCACTGGAAACTGTAACTTTAGGCTGTACTGTCTGGCAGACATTTTGGCTCTGTTCATTATTCATAATTTCATTAGCTCTCCTAGTTCACAACCTGTGTGTCTGACTGTAAATTTGGGGGGTTTCATGGTTTGGTTCCCTTATCGACAGTCAATAAAATGTATTAACTATGTTTTGCTAAAATCCCCATATATACCTTTTACAAATGCATTAAATGTTTCCCCTGGATGGTAATGATTTCAGCATTTGTTCATTTTTCAATTCTATTGTATTCTAATTTCAGTGATTTCTGGACCCAAAAACCTCCGTGTTGTGAAGACAACTACCACATCAGTTATCGTCCAATGGGAGCCTCCCTTGGCGGATATTGACAGGTACCGCCTCTCCATCTCGGCCAGTCAGAGTGAAGGAGGGGAGCCAGGCAGGCAGGAAATGACCCTACCACCCGAGAGAGACTCCGCCCACATCACCGGTTTGGAGGCGGGCCGTTTGTATGACATCACTCTGGTGTCTGAGAAGGGGATGAGCCAGAGCCAGCCAATCAAAGTGGAGGCTATACCTGGTGAGTCCTTCAGTCACTAATGTCACCAAGGCATGTCAGAATCCACCCATGATGGGGAATCTAATGTAGAGTCAGCCTTTTGCGAGCCAAGAGCAAACACATCGAGTAGTGCAGATGGCGCCCTTGGAAGTTGGCGCATAATTTGCATACGGTGTGGGAAAGTGGAATCAGGGAACCGCCAGTGGTCGGTTATCCAAATCACATCCACTTTCCAAGTGGAATTCTGCTTCAGGTTGCCAGGTTTATACAAAGTCCTGTCTGAGATTTGTCAGGTCATGGGGAGGCTTGCGCACGGATGCGAAAGCGTTCTGGAGTTTCTAATGCACGGCGTATGTGGATACTGTACGGAAGAGCAGGTGTTGTATGGGTGATACACAGGGGTTGGGGCTATATGACGATCCATCTGGGAATGATTTACCCCGACATTTCCTCCCGCCGTCCTGAGCGATGAGCTTACATCACGCATTATGTCTCAATAATCAAGGGGACGGGATGAATGAAAAGAAAAAATTAAATGAAAGAGAGAGGGAATAGAAAGAACAGAGAGATGAATACAGGTGGAAGAAAGCTACAAAAAAAGCTAGTTTTTTTATTTAAAAAAGCATATCAATGTCCAGAATATGTTTTTAATTGAAATCAATTTTTAATTGGTTACTCTTAAGGCTGTCATCATTATTTTAGCAATATAAATAGCCTACTTATAGTTGTAGCATACAGTAGCTATATCATGAGTAGCCTATTAAAAAGGAACGCTGTAACCCACTTTCTTAATATTTGATAAGGTTCAAAATGCATATTATATTTAGCGCCTGTAATGCAGTAAAAACAATTAACTGAAACTGAGAGAGAAAGGAGGTGGGGAGAGGTACTGAGAGATTTTGAACAGATAGAGGAAGCCTGAAGGGAGTGAATGAATGTGAAAATTAAAATGAACAGGAATATTTATGGGGATTTAGACACAGGAAGTCCACGTGGACCACAGACTAATTCCTGGGCAAAAGACAGAAACTTCCCTCTCTGACTGTTCTGTCACTGTGCATATCAATAACCCCCCTTATCCCTCATGAGATCAGGGTTTTTCTGAAGGCTGATTCCGACGTGGGACCTGACTGACTCAACGAAAGAACCTCTCCTTTTCTTCTCCCAGTAGGTCTGAAGAGATTGTGCCTACAACGTTAACGTGCACTAACGTGATTGCCGGTTTTGCAGGGTACACTGTGGACTGTCTGCACTGATTGGCTTGAAGGAGGGGAGAGACCCTTCAGCATCGATGCTGGGATACATGCAAATACAAGCGCACACACTCACTCAAAGGCTTGATTGCTCTCTGTCCCTCTTGCTCTTTCTTACTGGCAAATACCACTACGTCCACACCAAGTATAAAATGAAATAAGTTCACAAATATTTATTTTATAATGTCAACATAATTCAAATGTCAGACTAAACTGACCTTTTTGTTTCAGTGGAGCATTTTTGTGCAGAAACATTATTTGGCAAAATTTTTCCACTATGGCTTTTCTATGCTTATATGTAATTAACTTCTTACATATAGCATATCAATTTTCTTCATAATTATAACCTGTTATAACTGCGTACTTACATTGCATATTTGTACCAGTCGAGTGCCTGAACATAACTATGTTATGAAAGCAAACTATGAAAAACAAAGCTGAAGTTTGCCCTGCACAAACTGCCACAAATGGTATCGACTGTTTATTCTAGGGACAGGAGAATGAGGTTTCCAGAATTCCATTCTGGGCAGAGCTACTGGGTGCTGCCAATCACCAATTTGTATGAACCAATCAAAGGACCTCTCACTCCTTAGCAAAAACAACATGGCTGGTTCAAATCAGCAAGTTGTTGATTTATTTTTGAACCCATTTTGGGATTCATGAAGCACCACTGCCCCTTTACTACCGCATGCCTCGTCAGATACTGTTTATTCATTGCTATTATGTTCATTTCAAATTTTAGCACCTACTGCTGTACTTAATACAAGAAACAGGGTTTCTTTCCACGGGCCAAATAACAGGCTGAAGCTAAATAACTAAACAGCAGGTTTGTCATTCCAGCAGCCCGTCCCCTGCCTACAGGGAAAGCCACCAGCTTAGATACTGATGCGACCGTGGAAACTGTGACCGTGGAAGTAGGGTCGGAGGGGGGCGTGCCAGGGAAGACAAAACCAGGCGAGAATGTGTTCTACAAGAAAACTGAGCAGGAGGATGAGCACAATGCCGATGGGATGAAGGTGTGGAGAGGCCATTTAGAAAGAGACAGGGAAGGAGACGGCGACAGAACCGAGGCGGACCTGCGCCCCATGAGAACTGGTTCCGCAAATCCGCAGGACAAACGCGAAGACGGGGCCAGGCCCAAACTGCCAGGGGGACCACTCGTGGCCAAAAAAACCAAGGTTCCGGGTTGGGCACATTTAAACGGCACCAGGCCAGTTCAGGGCAAGGCTTGGCAGAAGCAGCCAGGAATCAAACGTCCAGTGTTCGGAGCAAAGAAGATGATTCACACAGCTGGACCAAAACCCAGACAACCCACCCTCATCACACATGGGGCAACCTTACAGACTGATGCGGGGAAGAGACCCCTGGAGGAATTAAATGTACCTGAAGTCGGAACCGACCATACCTTACACAATTCTCAGGGAAGGGGTGGGAACCAAACACCCTCAAACCAATCACCAGTTGGCTCTGAAAGTCATGCAAATCCTGAGATAGGCAGAGAAACTGGAGCAAGGAAAGAGGCTGTGAAGCAGACGACTATGCCTAGGGGAAATATCCCCCACATCAACATTAAAAAGAAGGTGAAGGTGGGATACAGGAGAGTGAATGGTACTGTTTGGATGTTGGGAAAAAAACCAGGGTCTGAGGGTGGAGCCAGAGGAGCGGGGCACAGGGAGGGGGATGGGGCGGGGGTGGGTGCAGCCAGTGGACTTGAGAGAGGCGACCATGCAGTTGGGAGTGACATTAACATCACGACAGACATGGCTGGTTCAGACTCGAGGAAAAAAGGCAGGGATGATCATGAACCTCAAGGAGAACCATTAGTCAATGGCAGGGCACAGGGGCAAATGCAGATCACCCAGACCAAAGAGTCTTCTGAGCAGCAGGAAGCTAAGGACAAACAGCAGGAAGCCAAGGACAAGCAGCAAACCCCACTCTCTGCCCTACCCACAGCTTCTTCTCCATCCCTTCTCCCAGCATCAAGACTGTCTGAGGACGAAAGCCAAATCAACCTGCCTGACCAAACTGGAATAGCAAACTCCCAGGAAGGGTCCAAACAATCCCTGGCCCCGCCCAGTCATACCACAGGTCCCAGTACCCCTAAAAGCGAATCAGAGAGTGATTCACAGGTATATTCCAGAAATCCAGAAGACAAAGGGGGTTCCCTGGAGAGTGTGTCCATGAAGACTGATACAGGTACAGACCCTGATGGACCTCGAGATTCACATTCTGGAAACCAAGGGCTGGAAGACAAAGGGGGCTCGCTGAAGAATGTGCCCATGACGACTGGTACAGACACAGACCTTGATGGAACTGCAGATCAACATTCTGGAAGCTTAAGGGAGGAGGACAAAGGGGGCTCCCTGGAGACTGTATCCTTGACAACCAAAGCTGACATGACCCATGAGAGTGCAATCCCTAATGGACTGATGGATTCCAGCGGGGATGAGGGGAAGAATGGGGTGGAGGGAGGGGGGAAAACAGGGAGAGAGGGGAAAGAGGGAGGTCCACTGAGGCCAGGGCACCCTCATCTTAGGACCCCTCCCCTTCGCCGTCCTCATATAGGTCCATTCCTCAACAGGACTCGGCCAAACCAGGGTGCACCCCGTCGTCCAAACCAGGGTGCACCCCGTCCCCCAAACCAGGGTGCACCCCGTCCCCCAAACCAGGGTGCACCCCGTCACCCAAACCAGAGAGTACTCCGTCCTCAAAGCCAGGGTGCACCCCATCACCCATCCCAAGGTCAGTACCACAGACCCAGGGCGCCCAATGACCTCCACAGACAACAAGGTGGTTACAGTCCAGAAAATACAAACAGTACAGAAACCAGAGTGAGCCCCAGTGAACCAGCCCTCAGAAACAACAGCTCCAAAGTTAAAGCAAGGCAGCAAGGTTATTCCAAAATAGGCCGCAACATCACCTCCACCCAGGTACGCCCAAACCCAAACACGAGCCCCTCTAAACGGGTCGGCTTCAGAAAGGCGGTCATTTATTCCCCGGTTGGCACAGGCGTCCGAAAGAATGAAACAGATCTGGGGGGCAGTGCTCCAAGAACGGGCCCAGGCTTCACATCTATTGAGGCACAGAACGTCACCTCTAGGGGGTTTGTCCTTATCTGGGAGGTAACATCTGGAATCTACCAGAACTTCACTGTGATCCGCAGGGAGTATGGAGGTAAGGGCGGGACCCAGAGGGAGAAAGAGGGGGAGAGAAAGGAGGAGGAAGATGAGGAAGAGGATCAAGTGGTGGATGAAGGCAGACTAGGTAAAGATCAGGGCAGGACTGAAGATGGAAGCAGGAGTGAAACCCACTTCCCCGCCAGACCACACGAGAAGACCCCAAAATTCACCCAGGTCCTCCCAGGCTCTGCCCGTTCCCTCCTGTTCCAGGACCTCGCCCCGCAGACTAACTACTCCCTGATGCTGTCCGGTACAGGGCCTGGGTTTCGGTCCAAAATCCACCAGTTTACAGTCAGCACAGGTACCCACCCCCCACTCCCCATCTCCACTCTCATCCCTTCCCTTCCTGGCATCCCCCACACCGCTTGATTATATATTTTGGGATCAATACACCACAAAAACCTGATTTTAAAAATAATGCCTGTTAAATCATGAGGACCATTTTACATATTCCACATTGCACACTACTATATGTAGACTTTCATGCATATATGATCCATTACATTTCATGCATCATATAATGTTTAAAGATCTTGCAAATATAAATACATAGAAAATTAGTTATACATGCCATATAAAAGTGAAAAGAGTAGATATTTAGACATTCATAAAATGACCCCCTCACGACTATAAACTGGTAACACTTCAGAATATGGTTGTTATTCTTCTCTGATAAAGATTAATAATTAATAATTGCATTCTTTGAGTAATAATTGCATTACACATAATCAAAAATGTACTGTTGTTTTTTAGTATCTTTCCTCATTTCCAGTTTTTGATTGACATGATATGTCCTTGACAACAACTGGTAACTAGTGTGATCTCTAGCTGCCAGCAATAGGCAACCTGCAAGATCTCTCTGAGAACGGGTAACCTATAGCATCTTTCACTGAGAACAACTCGCAACGTACAGCATCTTTCACTGCGAACTGGTGTCTCACAGGTGCCCGGTGAGTGGCTTGGGGCATTTATGCAACTCAAACTCTAGGTGACTTTCACACACCCTACCTCAGGGGCATGAAGACAATCCATAAGCCATTACTAATTATGTGTATCCGACAAATGCAATGCAATTTGGTAACACACTTACTAACAGTAATTAACACCAGTCAACCATCAAACAATTACAATCAATGATGCAGGATGCAGTTGTTAATAACTTATTCAGCATTTATAACTGTGCCATATTATGAAGCGTTACCATTTTGTCAATTTATAGCAACAGGTGCATACCAGCTGTTTCCTGAAATAATATATTTAACTTCAGGGATTATTTTTTGAGTTGAAAATTATCCAGTTTTGACTGAGTCACAGCTATTTTAGGAGTAAGCATGTTCTGTGTGTCTGTGTTTGCGTCTGGTAATTGTTGCTTATTCACGTGTTGTGTTGCTTTCATTTTGTGGTTTCAATGGCACTGGAAGACCACGGCTTTCAATTAAAGCACTTTCACACAGACAGTGCCACGCTTTAATTAATCAAGATTCATGTAACAAACAATTAATCCTGCTGCCACTGATTAATTGAGATTGCACTGTTGTGTGGTGTGTTTAACCCTTTGTCTTCTGAACACATCTGTTTCGTACAGAACTGTGATGAGTGCAACTCATACTGGGTACATTGTGAAGAAACACACTGAGATTATCACACTACAGGGACAGCGATACTGAGCACCCCCTAGTGGAGTGGAGGCACATTATCTCAGGATGACAATATTGCATATTCTCTACCTAATCAAGTTGGTGCTTTCTCAAACCGTTGGTTCTCAACCCTGGTCCACTGGACCGCAAGTTTTTGTTTTTACCTCAAAATCAGCAACCAGTTAAGGTCCAAGAAACCACACGAGGCAAGCTAACTAATCAGCTGCTTTAATTGTTAAATGAAGTTCTGAATTGTATCTAGTACCGGCATAGCCTGTGGGTCACCAGGGTTGATAACCATGGCCTCAAACCATAAGGACATATATCAGGACTCTGAATTCAGGATAAAGGAAGCATCCCGTAACAAGCAAATTTGAGGAATTAACAGAAAGGCTATAATTAGAAGCTCAACATAGACAAGTTTCAGGCTCTGTTTTACAATGTACTGTACTGTTATACGTCACCTCCAAAAAGATCCATGTGCCTCACACCCATTCCATGAATATTAATGATCATTAATATTCATGAGGACCTTTGTGACATCCCTCACTCTCTTATTCCTGATCTGATCTTCTCTCTCTCAGGGTTAGCTTACAGTCTGCCATCTTCCCTGCCTCTCCTCACCATCCTCCTCAAACTCAGGGTAAGACCATGGTTGGCCCCAAAGGTTTTTTTTTTTTTTTTTTTTAATCAGTGAAAACTGCTACCGATGAATCAATTAACTGGTCACCTGCTGACCTAAATATTGATTCATATTTTTTGTGTTTTGAAGTCCATTAATCCATTGTCAGTGAATGGAGTTGTTTTTTTATTTAAAAATAATTTTTCCCCAGGGTTGAAAATCTGTTGGCCACCGTATATCTTATACCTATTCATCATCTCTGTTATACTCCCTTCATCACACAATTTGGTTGCGATATTTAACCTTTTTATCTGTTTTTTTTTTACATATTCAAATTTCACCATTTTTTTTCACCATTTTTACATTTTAAAAGTAATTATTTTTCCTTCACTCATTCCTCTTCCATCCATTTCATTCTTCCTTTCAGGACTGAAAGACCAGCTCAGCATCACTAATATCACGTGATCATTTTACCTTCTATTCTACTGTGTTCTCCGAACAGGATCAGATCAGTGGCATTAACAGCGCCAACAGCACCCTCTGTCTGTATATGCTGTACATGTACCATATAATGTACTGTATATATTGTATATATGAATGGACTGCACATATATACATATGCAATCATATGAATACTAACAATCACGGGCAATGCATAAGTGTGTACTGTATGTACGTGTATACTGTCAACAGTATGAGGGCCCCCTGGTGGTCATGTCAAAGTCTTACGTCTTAAGTCTTAAGTCTTAAGTGTGTGTGTGTGTGTGTACCTCGTATGTGTGTGTGAGAGAGAGAGAGTTTGCTGTGGTGAGTGTGTGTTTTCTGGTGTATGTGTGTGTGCTTGTGGTATGTGTGTGTGTGTGTGTGTGTGTGTTTGGTTCCTACTTCTCATCCACCATTCTTCCTTTCAAGCCTCTCACTCTTATCTGTCCATCTCCTGGCCTTCCCTCTCTGTCCCTCGCTTGTGTCTTTCTTTCTCTTTCTCTTTCTCTCTCTCTCTCTTTCACATTCCCTCACTCCCTCTTCTCTGCTTCATCTTCGCACCAGGCCCTGAGCCACCCTCTGACCTCTCCTTCAGCAACGTGACCGAGTCCTCTCTCATCGTCTCCTGGGCCAAGCCTAAGAGCCCCGTGTCTGGCTTCAAGGTCACGTACACAAACACCAGAGAAGGTAAGAGTCTCATCTCTAGCTTCAGGGTCACCTACACACACCAGAGAAGGTAAGAGTCTCACCTCTAGCTTCAAGGCCATGTACACACACACACACCAGAAAAGGTAAGAGTCATATCTAGCTTCAGGGTCACCTACACACACACCAGAGAAGGTAAGAGTCTCACCTCTAGCTTCAAGGTCACATACACACACTCCAGAGATGGTAATACTCTCATCACTAGCTTCAAGATCACGTGCACATACAAACACCAGAGAAAGTAAGAACATCATCTCTAGCTTCAAAGTCATGGGAACACATACAGGTACATGACTGATTGAAAGTCACAGATGCACCAGTCAACAATGGTCAAATTTTCATTGTAGTTCAAAGTTTGGTAGACTTGTGGAATACCGCAAAAAGTTTGATGCCATCCAGCAGCAGACAAAAACGTGCCTTTGTTGTCTTCTTATTTTTACCCACAATGCACTTCCCTCTGTGCCCCAGGGGAGCCCATCTCTGTGGCCGTGGACTCCAAGAATTCCACTGTGCCTCTCTCTCAACTCTCCCCTGGCTCCACCTATGAGGTCAGTGTGATTTCCCTGCTGGGATTGGATGAGAGTGACCCAGTCAAAGGCCTTGTTGTCACACGTAAGTAGCCTGCTCTTTTAGCATCCCGCTCCTATTTTCTTAGCTTGTAGTTTGAAAACTCAGCTCTCCTTTCGTCATTTATGCCAATGAAGTCACTCTGTTTTACAAAGCAACATGACCAGACATCTGACACAGCAAGCGAACTAAATAAGACACAGAGGCAGAGACGTGAAGTCACTTAACAGGGTGTGGCGCCACCGCAGTCCCTGAAACTGGCCACTCTAAAACCCAGGTAGAAATTTGCAATGTCACTGGTGCGCGTAGCCAATGCGCTTTGAATGAAAGGGCACACATCACGAACCTGGAGTACACACGTCTGTCTTCTGCCATTTGCAGATGAGGCCTTTCCCCTCCACATTCCTCCCTGACATCACCATTTCCGCCTGGGAAACATCGGCGCGTCCAGCCATTTTTTGGCGTCGAAAGCTGACACTAACCTGGCCCCCATAATCACCCCCCCCCCCTTCTTTCTGGTGAGATAATGCAGCTTTGCTAGCTGTAATTATCAAATACCAGGCCTGTCCAGCATCGCTACACTTGACTCCATGCATGCCGGAATTCGCAAAAATTGGACCGGTCGTCCGCTGAAATTAAACACCTGTGTTGCAGCCGCTGCAATTGTTATCCGACCTGTACTTTACTGCCGTTTATCCAGAGGGACTTGCTGTTCACACACAAGTGCAAAGCTCTGGGATTGAAGTGCAATTAATCCCCCAGTGGAGGAAAAGTACTTATTCTTCTGCCTAGTTGGCTTTGCAGAGGTTAGGTCAGAATAGTGTTCACTGTGAACTGTGTTCTTGGCTAGAAATAGCTGTACAAAATAAGTATTGTACCTTACTGAACCTGTGTTCAGCAGTTGTCTATGACCATGAAATGCATTTTCTGTACGTCGCTTTGGATAAAAGCGTCTGCCAAGTAAATGTAATGTAAATGTAATGTACAGTCCTAACACGGACAGCCTCAGTCACTCACGAACTACCACAGAGCTTAATTTGTGCACGGTTTCATTAAAAAAACCACATTCTATAAACTCAACCAAAGCACGCCAGTGTTCTGGGGAAATGTTACAACATTGATGTTATGACAATGCTGAAACATTGTTTAAAAACAACTGTGCATAAAGTAAGCTCTGTTGATGCTAGTGAGTAACCGTGGCATTATATTTGGAAAGAGACTTTGTTGTTGAGTTTTTCTAATGTAAACCTAATTTTTTTGGCAATTGGAGGCCACAAAAGCTAGGGAACCATTGAGATCCGTTTTATCAGGGTGAGCTGCAGCAGATATCTAGAAAACTGGGTAAGTGGAAACGTACCTTAATTCCAGTAAACTGCCTCCTTAATGAGCATTAAACTAAGAACCACAAGCTATGAAAATAAAAAAGGACAACCTGATCAGGTGCAGGGGAGGTAAAAGGTGTACTTAAGTGTTGTTTCTTCACTGCATATAAAAAACAGGTTGTTCAGCATAGTACTTTCTATCAGTTTGAAAGGTCGGGATATCATGTCCTTGTAATATTTATGTCTCCATTGGTTCCTTCAAAGAGGCTTATGGGTTTATGGTAGTTTGGTTGTAGGTCAGAACATTTCTCAAAGCATGAGGCCCCCATAGATTTCGTCCCAGTTCTCCCCAAAAAGGCTTCTTAATGAAACCACACAAGGTTTAGATTAAGGAAACAGGCAGTCAATTAGCATCCTTAGAGACAGCAGAAGGGAAAACCCAAATAACAAACACATGCTTGAGAGTACAGGTTTTCTTCTATACCAACCCCAACCATGCAGTGCTCAATCTATTTATTTCAGTGACACAGATTTGTTTCTCTCTAACTTCTCATTTTTGTTCATTCCAACACCCCCGTACCCTTCTCCCCCCCAACCCCCCCCCCCCCCCATACCCCCCCCTGCCCCCTCCAGTTCCTGACCCACCCACGGATCTCCGCGCCATCAATGTCAGCCACAACAAAGCCCTGTTGCTCTGGAGACCGGCCCTAGCAACCGTGGACAGCTACATCATTGTTTATGGTTCAGAACAGGGTCTGTGACATCACAATGCTGGACCTCCCTAACAGTTTGTGTCTTAGTCATGCTTACATCACCCTACAGGAGGAAAAAAAAAACCCTTTCTCTCTCTCTCTCTGGACAACACTATAAGGATAAGACTAACAAATAATTATAAGTAACAGCAGTAAAAAATAGTCAGAACAAAATCTATTGCAGTGAACAGAGGCTAGGGGTCGCGGCACTCTCGGGCTGTGGCTACCTGTTGTTCTGCTATGTTTTCAGAGCACCTTTCCTTTCCCAGGAGGTTTGATGTTCGCTCTGTTGCAGATGCTCCCTCCCTCCCTCTCTCTCCCCCTCTACTTCAGTGGCAACAGAAGTCACAGTCACAGGGTGTTGTGTGCAGAAGGAGAAACTGAGATTCCCCCGTTTTTTATGCTGGTGTGGTTTTGGATTGTGGTTTGATTTTTTTTTTTTTTTTTGGTGGGCTCACCATATAATGAATTACACTCATTTCATTTTCTATCATGGCCGTGGTTTAAGTTGCAGTGCAAATATTAGATGTCAAAAAGCATCTCCTCGGTCCACCTCTCCCCCCCTCATTCTCACTCTCTCTCCATCTCAGCTGCGGATGTGAGAATCAAAGTATCAGGTAACGCTGCAGAGCACCAGCTGAAGGGCCTGCGGGGCGCCACGCAGTACAGCGTCACCGTCGCCAGCCAGCTGGGCGGCCAACAGAGCGCCGGGACCTCCACCGTCTTTACTACTGTGGAAGGTACTGCACACACGCGCCCACAACCACAGGCACGCACACACACGCACGCACGCACGCACACACACACGCACCCACACACACACGCCCACACACACACACACACACAGACACACCACACACCGCACACACACCACACAAACACGTGCGCATATGCGCGCACACGGGCGCTGGCTGCACATTAAGCAACACTGGGGAGCGCACGTGAAACTAGAGAAAGAGAGAGAGAGACCCTTTTCCGCCAGAGTGAGCTGAGTCACCAACCCAGTTACTACAGAACCGCCAGAAACAACCCACCCTTGTTTACAGACCAGCGAGCTGAGAAACAAACTTAAAATAGGAGACAAACGTCTTTGCTAACCCTAAGCAAACCTCCGATGAACCCAAAAGGAAAATACGCAACATCCATTCCAGAATCACTGCTTCAATCCCAAATAAACAAAAAACAATGCTTGTTATGCAACCAGACACGAGCACGACTTTCTCTGTTCCCAGACTGCTTTAGGATGAACCACGACAGTTATCGGCAAACGTTAGTGCTTCTGAACACAAAAAAGGAACACGAGAACAGGTTCTGCAGTGACAAAACATTAAAAGTAATTAACTATTTAGTACCAGCAACACCGAGAGTTAACAAAGTGATTGCCTTCCTGAAAAACGAGCGACCGTCCGTTTTCTCAATTCACTTGCACCCACAGCCAGCCAGAATTTGATTGAGGCCCATGTGGATATGGCGTGCCTATCAAAAACAGGCTGCACGAGAATGCAAGTCTAATGGACATACCGTCAATCTCAAATGCAACGCTATTGATATAGCCTAAGTAGGCAACGTACTTCACATAACATTGTCCTGTAAAAAAAAAAAAAAAAAAAAAAGAGAGAAAGAAAAAACTGGGGGGACTAGCACCCCCACTAATTTTATAAATATTAAGGCGTCATCCAAACCTCTCACCAGCGCCAGTAAGCCTGTATGCACACACACTCTAGCCCCATCTAATCACTCCCCCTTCTGTTTCGAGTTACGCTTAATTGTGGCCGAATCCAATTCTCTCGACTAGCGGACTCCAAGGCGCGTTTCCCGTCAAGTCCACAAGGGCCTAAGGCTGTTATAGAAAACATCTAGAAAACATTACAGAAAACATCTTACAGTGCGGGCACTCTTGCATGGACATTTTGCACGCTTTATCTAGCTTCTTTTTAAGTCTGCATCACAGCCAAATTAAGACAGAGGGAATTACCCCAAATTTAGTTCAGGTCCAGGGGGTAGGCTATAATTTGAAAATAAAAATACTACAAAGGAATGCTCTTTCTTTCCGTGATGGGCCGAATTGATTAAGGGCAGCAGCCCATCAACCCATTTTATTCCTGTTTGTTACTATAGCAGCAACTGCCCGCAATTTTTTCCCTAAACTTCAAGCACTTGTTATGCTATACCATTTATCCAGTTGCATGTGCTAATACAATAATTTCCCACTGCTGCGCATGAGATATTTGTTAATTTAAGTATATATATGTACATATATTACAGGCACAAAATGATGCATGGGGCGCAGTCTAACATAACTAATTAATTTGTTGATATCTGTGTAAAAGATACAGAACGCAAAAAATTATCAGAGTGTGTATTTCTTCTGAAGTGATCTGATCACTGGCATCATATATAGACAATGTTTCCAGAATTACAAAGCTACCAACGCGGTGCTTCTCTTAAACAAAACAATCAAATTATGACTCATTAACTCGTATACAATAACCTGCAATTAGACATTCATAGCATCAAGTTCACTACTCTTTGGTTTACTGATCAGACAAACGTAAGTATTCCATCGTGATATATATATATAGCCTATATATATATGTATATATATATATATATATATATATATATATATAGTATCATAGTGTACATTCTACTACTCTTTAATATTACCTTTTAATATCTTTGAAAGTCGGCAACCATTAGCACGGTACTCTCGCATTAACAAGTACTCTCGCATTAACAAATCATGCAAAAACAGTGTTTTTAAGGATAACAGATAAACTCTTAATCTGGTGCTCTTACTGCGGGACACCCTGCACTCTTTCTGTATGAAAACGAGGCTATATTAAGGGGCAGAGTATGTCATACAATTATAAAGGCTATCACATTAATCTAGTTATTAATATTGATCTTCATTAGTCTACTGATGCTATCACATGAATCTAAAATTATTTATATTAATCTCCATTAGTGTACTGATGACAGGCTGATTCACTAACTACCGACATACAGAATAAGTAGCCATTCTGCTGGTCATGGATGGCACGTACTCGTTGCTGCTATGTTACGAACTGCACCGATACACATAGCACGAGTCCCTCACTTCTTGGTGACCGTTAGCTAAGCTAGGCTAGCTGCTGTGATGTGCTACTATAAACCAAACTAGCGGTTAGCTAAGCTAGAACCAAATAAATGAATAGTAAATTATCTACAGCTAATTCAACAAATCAGTGCTCTAGTCTGCTAGAGCTGATGATAACAATACAAACAATACAAGTTTTATTTTATATTTGCTCCACAGTGACATTACTACATTGTGTGTCTTGTGAATGTAACGTTAACATGACTTGTTTCGTCAGCGATCGCCATTTTACTGTCGTTGCTAGTCTAACGTGGTTATGCTGAACTACGGTCAAACTCAGCATTTCCTTCCTTAAAGATTACCGTTACGATTCACGCAAGTGTACATTATATGATTAGATTCGTTTTTATGATCCACTTACCTGTGTAAAAGATACAGAATATAAAATATTATTACAGTGTGCATTTCACCTGAGGTGATCTGATCACGCGCATCACACATTTACGAAGTTTCCAGAGAATCACAAAGCAACCAATGCGATGCTTCTGAAATACTAGGCTTATTGCGCCCTCTGTTGCCCATGCGGAAGTAGACCATCTTTTGCCTGTGATAATGTAATAACATTCGTTTCTATACCTTGACAAGAATTTAACAAAAAGAAATTAAACGGGCGCCTCTGTTTACAGTTTTGCTCACAATTTCAACTTAGTGTTTTGTTTATAGTTTTAACTAATGGACAACCCTTGTACTAAACGGCAGCTCTCATAAACTGCACAAAATGGGCGTTAGTGTGTAGGCAAAATGATTAGGAGGGGAATTTGGACAATATACCCAAAAGTATCTGGACACCCCTTGGTCTGGGTCTGTTTTTCCTGGCTAGGCCCCTTAGTTCCAGTGAAGGCAAATCTTAATGCTACAGCATACAAGCATATTCTAGATGATTCTCTGCTTCCCCAACAGTTTTGGCAAGGCCCTTTCTGTTTCAGTATGACAGGGCACACAGCGAGGTCCATATGGAAATGGTTTTGTCGAGAATTATGTGAAAGAACTTGACTGGCCTGCACAGAGCCCTGATCTCAACCCCATCAAACACCTTTGGGATCAATTAGAAAGCAAACTGCGAGCCAGGCCTAATCACCAAATCAGTGCCCAACCTCACTAATGCTCTTCTGGCTGAATGGAAACAAATCCCTGCAGCAATGCTCCAACATCCTGTATAAATCCTTCCCTGAAGAGTGGAGGTTGTCATAGCAGCAAAGGGTGGACCAACTCTATATTAATGCCCATAATTTTGTATGAGATGAGATGTTGGCAGGTGTCCATATACTTTTGGAGATGTAGTGTTCTTATATAATAGCTCCACTCATTCTTTCCTCCCTCCTTCCCTTCCTATCTGTAATGCCACTCTCCTTTCTTTATTTTCAATGTACTCCCTCTGTCACTTCCCTCTTCTCTCTCTCTTTCCCTTTCCTTTCTGTGTGTTTGTGCGCCGTCTTTTCTGTAATTCATTGTGTAAGATACACACTCAGACGCATGTCACACGTCCGTTAGTGCATTATCAGTGCAGTATACCCTATAGTCTGATTTATACTTGGTCACATGACCCTTTCGACAAATGCCGCATGACAAAAATGACGTATTTTCAACGGAAAAAAAGTGTTGCGTGACTTTTCTTCAGTGTCATGCACCTGTAGAATTTTTTTTCTGTTGCAGAACTTCATACTTTGTCGCACAATGTTGATTGGACAGCCATATGGAACACTGAAATTCATTGTCATGGATACGTCATTATTTTTGGTTTATCTGAGTGACAGACTGCCTTCTTTTTTCTGTTTGCATCATTTTTTTGAAACAAAATTATATATTAATTTTATTCCTCCCCTATTTCTGAGTAATTTCACCTGGCGCCGCAATGTTTTCACAGACGTAAACATCAGCAGTTTGCCGTCTCATTACCACAGACAACAGAACCCTCTCCACAGCCCTTTGCTGAAGTTTAAATGTAAAATGTTGTGCGACACTTTTTCATTTTTTGTCGATGTCTAAATCAGGCTTAATGTGAGCTGCGGTCTTCCTGTGGCTGTCTGTCTGTCCGCCTTTCAGCAACCGATGAGAGAGGGGGGGAGGGCCCACGCAAGCTGACAGCCAATAACGTGACCCCGCGCTCGGCTGTGCTGTCTTGGAAACCACCCTCCGTGGCAGTGACTGGCTACAAACTGACCTATCAGACGGCAGGGGAGGAGGCGAAGGTGAGACACTCAAGAGTGTGCAAGAGAGAGAGAGAGAGAGAGAGGATATATTGAGATTTAACGTGAATTTGAATTTGAGAACCATGGGGTGGGGGGTAAGGGGGGGGGGGGGGGGGGGCAGGTGAGCGGACAGGTGAGCAGACAGCTGGATCACCTGAAGCACGATCGTTTTCCTCTGTGCTCCTACACCCCAAAACAGGAAGTGACCCTTGACCCCAGCGTGACCCAGTACAAGCTGACCAGACTGTCTCCAAAGTCGAAGTACACAGTTCACCTGCGGGGAGAGAGGCGGGGTCAGTACACTTCACCCAGCTCAACGGAGTTCACCACTGGTAAGAGCTCGATTAAAACAAACTTATCCTTTCCTCTTTTTCCTCTGATTTCCCTCTCTCTCTCTTTCTCTCTTTTTCATTACATTAAATTGCAAGCATTCAGCAGACACTCCTATCCAGAGCGACAAATTCACACATTCTACACAGCATTTACATTGCATCCATTTACACAGCTGGACATACACTGAAGCAATGCAGGTTAAGTACCTTGCTTGAGGGTATAACAGCAGTGTCCTACCTGGGAATCGAACCTGTGACCTTTGGGTAGGGAACAGCTCCTTACCCATTACACTATACTGCTGCCCCAGTTCTCCCCTCCACTTTAACTTTTACTCTTGCTCTCCCACTCATATTCAAATTCATATGTGCTTTATATGCATGACAAGTTGACTTGTGTTGCTAAAGTATCAAGATACATTAATAGCATTAGCCACCATGCCAATTGCTTATTTTCACTCCTTACTGCCACCCAACGAAGTGAGGAAGCGATACAAGGGCAGAGGAATCGCGGAAACGTGCATCAGACATTAAACGTATATCAAACGGAATGTCTCTGTTCAGTCAAGCGTCAGTTTCAAGTGCCGTCAATTACATTAAATGCAAATGCAAATGAGAAATTGTGTTTCTCTCTCTCCCCCCCCCCCTCCCCCCCAGGTACGTTGCGGTTCCCCTTCCCCTCAGACTGTTCCCAGGAGCTGCTGAACGGGATGCAGGAGTCGGGGGAGGCGGAGATCTTCCTCGCGGGGAAGCGCGGGGGGGCCGTGCCGGTCTACTGCGACATGGAGACGGACGGGGGCGGCTGGACGGTGAGGCCCCGCCCACAAACACGCCCAAATTCACACACACACATGCACAAACACAGACACACACACACACACACACAAGCAAACACACACACGCAGACACATACACGACCATACACATGACCACACGCATCAACACACACACACACAGACACAGACACACGCACACACACACATATACACACATAGACACATACAGATGCACACACACACACACGCACAAGCACGTAGTGATGTGTAAAACATCTGTCCGTGTGTGCGCGTATGTATGGCTGTGTGTGTGTGTGTGTTGGTGTGTATGTCTGTGTTTGTGCATGTGTGTGTGTGGGTGCGTGTATGTGTGTCCGTGTGTGTATGAATGTGTGTCCGTGTGTGTGTGTGTGTCTGTGTGTGTGTGTGTGTGTGTGTGTGTGTGTGTGTGTGTGTGTGTATCTGTGTCTGTGTGTGTGTGTGTGTGTGTGTGTGTGGCTGTGTGTGTGTGTGTGTGTGTGTCTGTGTGTGTGTGTGTGTGTGTCTGTGTGTGTGTGTGTATCTGTGTGTGTGTGTGTGTGTGTGTGTGTGTGTGTGTGTGTTCCAGGTCTTTCAGAGGAGAGTGGATGGCAGGACAAACTTCTTCAGGAGCTGGAAGGAGTACAGTGCGGGCTTTGGAAGTCTTTCCGGAGAGTTCTGGCTCGGTGAGATTTATCCAGCTCAACTTTCATTACATCTTGGTGATGTCACTTGTTTTTCTTCCCAGAGTCTGTACTTCTACAGTCTTCTCTCCTCTCTTATCTGATACAGCCTTTTAAAAATGTCTGCTGTGTATGAAAATCTATATGTTTTTCTGAACAGGAATTGTGTGTATAAACTCAACCTGTTAGTTATGACCACAACTGTTTGGTTATATTTGTGCAGTGATTTTATTAGCAAGCAAATTCATCATATAAAACTTCAGGACATTCATATGCATTTTTATGACGGAATTCACCACTAATGTTTAATTTATAATCAGAGGTCAGGATCACCAGTGAATATATTTATGACTGTGGAACCCGGAACTCCCCGTAGTAATTACAAATAAATTTCAAGCGTTAATTTGTTGTTACGGTAAGCCATGTGTTTCAAAAGTTGTGATATATATTTTAAGATTGCGTAACATATGCTATGAATCTTAGCCAAGCCCATAAATACTGTTGATGTACTTTGGACTCTAATTTGTTACAGATGGCGTCGACGGTGAGTAGCACCGTACATCAAACCATCTGCTACTTGGAAAAGAGCCGCTGTATGAAACAAATGTTTAGGCTACATTTGTATGGACATCCCAGTTTTGCTCAGCGCGCTGTAGGGATTTTAACTGAGGAATAGGACACAACCTGTTTCCCACGAGAAAGCCAATCAGTGCACGTTAGCAGCAGAAGGCTCTGTTTCTGGGTATCCCTTCCGGCACCTTTGCCTGAAATCGCGTGCGTCTCTGTCGCCAGGCAACGAGCTGCTTCACAACCTGACCAGCAAGGTTCCCATGGCAATGCGGGTGGACCTGCGGGTGGGGGCGGAGTCAGCCTTCGCGCAGTACTCCTCCTTCTCCGTGGACACGCAGAGGCGGTACTACGCCATCAGGGTGTCTGGATACTCCGGCACTGCCGGTAAGGGGGCAGGGCTGGGGGTGTGGCTTGGGGCAGGGCTGGGGGTGTGGCCAGGGGCAGGGCTGAGGGTGTGGCCAGGGGTGGAACAAACAGTTTGATGAGAATAAAACCTGGAAAGAAACACAGTAATAATTTGTACAGATTTACCTTGATCGTGCTACATACATAAGAATGTTCTACACAACTCTACTCCTTCTCTCTCCTTCCTACCCCTTCTTCTCTTCCTTCATCTTCCTTTCTTCACTCTCCGCAAACCCCTCTCCTTTGCTCTTTCCTTTTGCTCTCCCCAAAACCCTTGTCCCTTCCTTCTTTCCCCCTCATCCCTCCCTCCTTCCCTCCTTCTGTTCTATCTACTGTTCATTCCCTACCACTCTCTTTCACCCCTCTCCTCTCTCACCCCTTTTCTATTCCTCCTTTCCTCTCTCCCTCCTTTTCCATTCCTCCTCTCACCCCTCCTCTATTCCCCCTCTCCTCTCATCTCACCTCTTCTCTATCCCCCCGTCCTCTCCCCCTTCTCCATTCTCCTCTGCTCCCTGCTGCCCCCTGCAGGGGACTCCATGGCATATCACGACCAGCGCCCGTTCTCCACGTGGGACCGCGACCCCAACCCCTTCATTACTCGCTGCTCCATGTCCTACAGGGGGGGGTGGTGGTACAAGAACTGCCATGAGGCCAACCTCAACGGCCTGTACGACACCCACACCAACCACCAGGTGAGTCTGTATAAAATAGCTCTCTTTGGATCAGACCTTTTGATTGACTGATTGATTAATTGATTGATTGATTGACTGAATGATTGCGACAGAACAGAACATGTCATGTGACTGACATATAATGATGTGTATAAATGAACTTGACACAGCAGAAAGCCTGAGGAGAGAAATGCATTTCCACTGTGGCACTTGGTGCTCAGTGTTCAGTCAGCTGAGGCATGTCATGTGACCTGTCGTGTTGGCTGTCTGAATGACCCTCCGTCTGTCCTGACCCCTCATCTGTCCTGACCCCTCGTCTGTCCTGACCCCCTGTCTGTCCTGACCCCTCATCTGTCCTGAACCCCCATCTGTCCTGACCCCTCATCTGTCCTGACCACTCATCTGTCCTGACCCCTCATCTGTCCTGACCCCCTGTCTGTCCTGACCCCTCATCTGTCCTGACGCGTTTTGCAGGGGGTGATCTGGACCAGCTGGAAGGGCAAAGACTTCTCCATCCCCTTCGCCGAAATGAAGATCCGCCCGGCCTCCTTCACACCCCCTGCTCAGGGCTAGGAGGGAGGGAGGGAGAGAGAGAGAGAGAGAGAGGGAGGAAGAGAGAGAGTACATGCACACAGACACGATGAGGTGAAAAGAAAGGGAGTGACTAAAGAAAGGGAAAAGGGAGAGAATAAGAAAATGGTGTTCCTCGATGAAAGAATGAGGATCAACCAAAGAAAGTCAAAAGTGCAGAATTTCCCTACTGAGGCCCAGTATTGAAAATACTTTGAACTCTTTGTAGGGACTAGTAACACTCCTGTACGTTACTTGACAATTTTAAAAACAAAACAAACAAAAAAACAAAAAAAAAAAACAATCGTCCACTTTAACCTTCAACAGTCACGAAAAAGTAACCATTTCATTTTATGTGTGCATTTTGGCTTTGTATCACTGAAAATTCTCAGGAATATGTGGGAGTGCTTTTTTTTTTAGTTTTACCAGGCCCAGGCGAGTTAATATGTTTCAAACACATACTTGACCCTGCTCTGGGCTGACCAGTATTTCAGTGGACTGTGCAAGGTATAGCCAGACACAAATACCTGCTTTTATGCTTAAAACGACTATACCAGAGTTCTCCGGTCTGCCCAGAGCCATATTATATTATACTGGACCGAGTTTCAGTTGGAAAGGGGTTGAAGTTAGGGGGAACGCTAAAATGAGTTAGAATTTATTGCGGGGGATGTTGGGGGAGGGGGTTTGTATTTCAAAATGCTCCCATTGGCCAGCGGTGCAATATTGGAAAATCAAAACAGTGCCTGAATATTTCGAAGTGGATGGATCTGTATTTTTTTCATTCGTCATGTATGGGAGCTGGACTTATATTGTAACAATAAGATTGCAATAAACCACCACATAGTTACAAAATTATATAAGTAAATGTAGATATGTTAAATGTTTTTATAACACTTTGATATATGCGTATCTGTTGGTTTTTTTAATGGTCTAAAAGATGTATTATTGTGACTAAGTGTCATTTTGTCAAATGTAATTTAATTTTTATTTTTTATTTTTACATGTAAATGTTTTTGCTATGCGATACCGGAAGGAATGGGTGGCTATTTTGTGCCTCGCGTTACCAAACCATAATATTTTTTTCCTCAAATATTCATCTCCATCACAAGAAAATATTCATTATTAAGAGTATATCTATCTAACCAATAGTACCGACACGGAAATTATCTTAACATCTATAATCATTATTAACAGTGAGAAATCTGTAAAAACATGAAACGGTACGTCCAGCTTCATTACAGTAATCACAAGATAGATTCACAATATGTCAATAAAATGGTGTCATCTTTCTGCCATGTTTTAGTGTGAATTATTGTGTGTGCGCGCGCTAATATGAAGTGATCGGGGGATTTCTGATTGAGAAGTAGCCTATTTTATCAATTACATGCCGAAAGGACAGCACTGTGCATAAGTTATTTGTCGTAACACCTAAAAAAGAAACGGGGTTCACAATGGAATAATATTGTTATGTTTAACAGCTAAGTTCGTCACAGAGTGTATACAGCACTTACTAGGAAATGCAGGCATTTAAATGTTGAAACTCAGAGAAATACAAAATACTCTTCCCAACCACCGTGTGTGAATCCGTTTAATCGTGAATCAGTCACGGTGGGTTTAATTTAGGAGTGTACGATAGATAGTTGATGACAGATCTTGGTTTGCAGACCTTGTCCATTTAGCATTTGAACCTTTAATTCGCTTTTCCTTGGGTGAATCATGTGCCAAAACTGAAAGTGAAAGATACTTCAAATGTGAAAACGCGTCCGCGGATAAAGCCTAAAACGCTGACACGTCCAGCAAACCGAGTCATACAGCGTTACGGCGTCAAAACCCTGGGTATTAATAAAATACGAATTGGTATCTTCCCTCTATTTGCATCGATTCGTTATCTGAAGTTCATCAAACCAACGCGGTGAACGAATTTAACCTCCTTTGACGATGATACATACGGGAAGGCCAAACTACCCTCCTACTGGCGGTTTTTCTTTTGAGAACACCCGGAGGTGAGTAGCATTTTGTGCGATCGAGAATTCAGGAACAACCCGATGGGGCATCAAGTGTAAGTGAATATAACATTTATGGCTACTCGCAGCGAGATGTGCGATCTGTATTGATCGGTATGGGTAAAATAAGTACCAGTGCCCTGTTTAAAGTAGGCTAAATAGCCTACTTTTGTTACAAGGCCTATGCATTGCTTACTATTTTGGCACAGGTGTGGATGGCTGGATTGTTTTGCAAAGACGTAGGGCTTCTCAATGCTCAGTAATAATATATAAGTTCAGTAGGTTTAACCTGTACAATTTGAAGCGTAGTTATTTCTGTTAACTGAATTTGTAAAACATTTGCATTGAAACATAGCATTGAAACATTTTAAGGATGAAAGAGACACATAGCCTATCGGTAATCAATACCCACCTGTATGCACATTCATGGACTGCATTTTATATAGCGCTTTTATCCAAAGTGCTTTACAATTGATGCCTCTCATTCACCCATTCACACACACACTCACACGCCAATGGTGAAAGGCTGCCATGCAAGGTACCAATCAGCATGTTGGGAGCAACTAGGAGTTAGGTGTCTTGCTCAGGGACACTTCAACACGCCCAGGGCGGGGGATCGAACCGGCAACCCTCCGACTGCCAGACAGCTCTTACCTCCTGAGCTAATGTCACCCCATATGCACATGCCACATGGAGGAAGATGAGCACAAACTTAAAAAGATGAAGAAAATTTGATTTGTAGCCTGTAACTAAGTATTTCAAAAGTTTGTTTGTTTTTTTTGTTATGTATTTTGTTATTAAGCGGACAGTGTGCGTCTATAGAGTTATCTGTATAGCTCTATTTTTCAGTTTATGACAAAAATTTTTAAATAAAGATGTTCAGATAACTACGATTAGTCTACTATTTGGTCAGGACATTTTCACTGAATGTGCGAGTGAGCGGTGTAAACGTGTGACATGTGCTGTTTTTCCTAAAGAAATACTGTCTTGGAAAGCAACTTGTCAGAGGTGGGGTACAAAGCTCCCAAAGCCAGGAAAACCGGAACCACTATCGCTGGAATCCTTTTTAAGGCGAGTTGAAAGACTTCTGTGAAACTGGCGCCCCCTTGTGGTCATTATAATACACAATTGACGTTTACATTTAAAGTTGGTTTTGTTTAGCATTTCTTTTTTCATGCGTTCACTTCTGAGGATTTTCTTGGTGACCAAGTGATTCCTTGTGTTAATATGAATGTCACCATAACTGGTTCTTTATATCTCCTCCCCCCCCCCCCCCCAGGATGGAGTGATACTGGGAGCGGACACAAGAGCCACAGATGACATGGTGGTTGCGGACAAAAACTGCATGAAGATCCACTACATTGCCCCCAATATATAGTGGGTAGACCACCAACACAGAGAGCACTGACACAGAGAACACGGGCACAGAGAGCACTGACACAGAGAACACGGACACAGAGAGCACTGACACAGAGAACACGGGCACAGAGAGCACTGACACAGAGAGCACTGACACAGAGAACACGGACACAGAGAGCACTGACACAGAGAACACTGACACAGAGAACACGGACACAGAGAGCACTGACACAGAGAACACGGACACAGAGAGCACTGACACAGAGAACACGGGCACAGAGAGCACTGACACAGAGAAAACTGACACAGAGAACACGGACACAGAGAGCACTGACACAGAGAACACTGACACAGAGAACACGGACACAGAGAGCACTGACACAGAGAACACGGAAACAGAGAGCACTGACACAAAGAACACCGACACAGAGCACTGACACAGAGAACACTGACACAGACAGTACTGGCACAGAGAACACTGACACAGACAGTACTGACACAGGGAGAGCATTGACACAAAGAGAGCACTGACACAGAGAACACTGACTCAGGGAGAACACTGACACAGAGAACACTGACACAGACAGTACTGACACAGAGAACACTGACCCAGGGAGAGCACTGACACACGGAGAGCACTGACACAGCAAGGGCACTGACACAGGGAGAGCACTGAAACAGAGAACACTGACACACAGAGCAAGCGCTGACACAGACAGTACTGACACGGGGAGAGCACTGACACAGACAGTACTGACACAGAGAGAGCACTGACACAAAGTAGTGACACAGACAGTACTGACACAGAGAACACTGACACAGAGAGAGCACTGACACACAGAGCAAGCGCTGACACAGACAGTACTGACATGGAGAGAGCACTGACATAAATTAGTGACACAGAGAGAGCACTGATGCAGACAGTACTGACACAGAGAGCACAGACACAAAGCATTGTCACAGAGATAGCACTGACACACAGAGCAAGCGCTGACATAGGCAGTACTGACACAGGGAGAGCACTGACACAGACAGTACTGACACAGAGCAAGCACTGACACAGAGAACACTGACACAGAGTACTGTCAAAGGGAGAGCACTGTCACCTGGCCGCCGACAAATTACAAAACATTTCTGCCCGAAATACAAATACTTCGAATTCTCAAAAAAACAAAAAAAACAATTACACTTTGCAGTTAGTTTTAAAATTACAGGGTAAGTAAGTACAAGTACATTTTTGTACTGGACCCTGGTGATGTAACTGGAATGAAAAGTTAAACTGGTGGATTGTTGGAGAGGCCGTCCGGGACAGGCCCAACCCAGCCGCGTGTTTCTGCTGGTCGGGTCCCCTCGGAATACATCGGACGTTTTTTTGGCGCGCTCACGAGTCACGCTCCGGTCCCTCTGTCTCGCGTAGCTGCTGCGGGGCGGGCGTGGCCGCCGACGCTGAGGTCACCACCCAGATGATGTCATCCAACGTGGAGCTGCACGCGCTCAGCACGGGCCGTCCGCCGCTGGTCGTCACGGTGACCCGGCAGCTGAAGCAGATGCTGTTCAGGCGAGAGAGGGGGAGGAGGGGGAGGGGGGGAGGAGCAGAGAGGGGGGAGGAGAAGGGAGGAAAAGGGTGGAGAGAGGGGGAGAGAGGGAGAGGAGAGAGGAGGAGGCAGGGGGAGAGAGGGGGATGTGGCGGGAGGAGGGAGGGGGAGAGAGGGGGAGGTGGCAGGAGGAGGGGGGGAGGAGGGGAGAGGGAGATATAGAGGGGGGGAGAGGGGAGGAGTACAGAGGGAGGGGGGAGGAAAGAAAGAGAGAGAGAATTACTCTTAGGATTATGAAATAAGAAGAATAACAACAGTGAAAATAATAATAATAATAATAATAATAATAATAATGATGATTTATTACAGGTATCAGGGCCATATTGGCTGCTCTCTCATCGTGGGTGGTGTGGATGTTACAGGTTCCCACCTGTACTGCGTCTACCCGCACGGCTCCACCGATAAACTACCCTTCCTCACCATGGGTACAACCCGCCCCTCTCCCTCCCTTACTGTCTCTATGTGTGTCCGTTACCTTCGTCACCATGGGTACAGCCCGCCCCTCTCCCACCCTTACTGTCTCTCTGTGTGTCGGTTACCTTCATCACCATGGGTACGGCCCCGCCCCTCTCCCTCCCTTACTGTCTCTCTGTGTGTCCGTTACCTTCGTCACCACGGGTACGGCCCCGCCCCTCTCCCTCCCTTACTGTCTCTCTGTGTGTCCGTTACCTTCGTCACCATGGGTACGGCCCCGCCCCTCTCCCTCCCTTACTGTCTCTCTGTGTGTCCGTTACCTTCGTCACCATGGGTACGGCCCCGCCCCTCTCCCTCCCTTACTGTCTCTCTGTGTGTCCGTTACCTTCGTCACCATGGGTACGGCCCCGCCCCTCTCCCTCCCTTACTGTCTCTCTGTGTGTCCGTTACCTTCGTCACCATGGGTACGGCCCCGCCCCTCTCCCTCCCTTACTGTTTCTCTGTGTACTGTGAGTGCACTGTGAGTGCATTACTGTCTGGTTGTAATGTAATGTTAGTTTCTGTTATAGTTTGTAACACAGTGCCATGTGCTCTTGTGCTGCTGTAGGTTCTGGGGCAGAGCCAGCCATCTCTGTGTTTGAGGATCGCTACAAACCGGACATGGAGGTCAGATGTGACCGTTTTCTTATCGTATCGTATGATTATAGTGCAGTTGTCTTAGTTAAAGGAAATGGGTTTCGTTTTTTGTGTTTTTGCTTCTGCTTATGTCATCTATCCTTTCATTTCTTCCTTGTATTTCTCTCCATCCATTCATCCATCCATCCATCCACTTCTCTCTCCCTTCTCTCCACCTCCCTCTTATATGTACTTTTATCTCTCCTTCCTTGTCCACCCCCACCTCCCCCCGCCCCCCGCCCCCCTCCCTCCTCCCTCAGATGGAGGAGGCCAAGCAGCTGGTGCGAGACGCCGTCACTGCGGGAATCTTCTGTGACCTGGGCTCCGGCAGCAACGTGGACCTGTGCGTGATCACTGAGGCGGGGGTGCAGTACCTGCGGGCGTTCGACCAACCTGTGCAGAAGGGGTGCAGGTGAGTCCCGCCCACCCGCCTGTCGATTGGTCGCCCCGGGCTGTTCCATTGGCCAGGGTTCCGCCCATTGATTGGTCGCCTGGACGCGGCGTGAGGCATTTGGTTGGGCACAGAAATGGCTCAGGCAAATCCGTCAATCACTATGATTTCAAAAACCAAACTACCCTTATTTGTGCATTAGCTCTCTTTCTCACTTTGTCTCCCTCTCTCCATATCTCTCTTTCTGAATCCTGGTCTCTCTTTCTCAATCCTTCTCGCTCTCCCTCTCTCAGGCAGGGGACGTATAAGTACAAGCCAGGCACCACAGCTGTGCTGTCGGAGAAAGTCACCCCTCTCACCTTGGACATCGTGGACGAGTCTGTCCAAATGATGGGAACCCAGTGAGACAAGAAGCACAGAGAGATGCTGCTCCCCCTGCTGGTGAAACTATGGAGCAGGGAGAAGGCAGAGCTGCCAAACAACTACACTCCCACCGAGTAACAGAAACTGATACAGACAGACGGTCACACATTACCTGCATGTTTACACACATGCACACACACACACACGCACATTAACGCACAGGCATACACAAAAATGAACATGCACACACAAGTTCACATACACGTTCACAAGAGAACTATACTTTGTTTGAGCTTGTTTGTTCCAGTTTCTTATTGCTTTTGATTAAATAAATGGAATTTAATATTATTTGTGAATTATATGTTTGTTGTGACCAAAACTGATATCCAAATTTAGTACAATACAACGGGTTAATCATAAGTGGTGTCTGTAACTACAAGTTAGAATTTTTGATAACTTAAACTGAGAGTTTATGGCAATAACAAAGTTTATAAAGTATTATTTGGTAAGTATTAACATGCCCGTACATAGAATACAAACTGAAATCAGAGATAAGTTAAGGGCATTTAAACTGTACTTTTAATTGGCATGTTGACTGTCCAATGAACGGTCAGATGCGCCACCACGCCTTGTATTCGTCGTAGTAAATAAGTTACGCCTGGCGCTGATTCAAGATCAGCCCGAGTCTTTTGCATAACATTATTAGTGGAAGGCTGTGCGATAGGTGAAGTGATCCTGGGTCGATCTGAAGCCCAGAAGCTCCGACTGGTTAAAGACCTTTCCGATTGGGTCCGAGGCGCCAGGGCAAGGGCCAATCACACAGGGCGCTTAGACGGCGCATCATTTGAACACGTCGAGTTCGCTGAACTTCCGCATGCTGCGATGCTAGCAATGTAGCTTGCTGGCACAACATTAAGTCACCCCTTTGGTCTCCTGGTGTAATTTTTGGTAAGTTAATCACCATATGCTGCTTTATTCTGTCTGCATAGCGCATTTTGAATGTCGAAATAGCGTCTGAAGTGTGATGATCTAAATGCGTTTGCTAAGAAAGTAATAGTTAGCGAGGATGCCAACCTTTATCGCGGACCGCAGCGTTAGCTGTGATGCAGCTTGCCAGCTGTCTATCCTTTTCAGTAAACTTAGTTGCCGTTTTTTATTCTAGCTAACCTGTTCGTTGGGATGTATAGCAAACGGATATGCATACATATAACGTTAGATGGCTAACGATAAAATAGCGAACGTTTGTCAGGCTATTTTATAACGTTTTGTTTGTTCGAGCGATTCTGTTTACACAGCTAAATAACTTACCGTTACATTTAGACTAGCTACCACTGTGCACGGCTACCAGAGCACCATACACTGTAACGTTACGCGTCACCTGACTTCACGAATTAATGCGTTTGTTGACAGGAGGTAATGAATCAAGAAGGTAAATTCCTTTGTGAAATCAGGTGGCGTTGCGCATCGTTGGAGCAAATGCATGCAGACTCTGCATCCTGCGGGACCTGGAATTCAGTAGCTGCCAGAGCACCACCATTGACATTAACATCCGGAGCTAGCTAGCTAGCTCGGTTACCGTTACCTGCCTGTGAACACTCAGTTAATGTTATTTGATCACACCGACACCAAACAAGCAATCAAATGGTTGACATTAGTTGCATAAGTTGTATGTTGCTGTGGTAGCCTTGCAATGCGGTTGCATTTAGCGACGTTACACCAAATCACAGTGGTAAGTTAAGCTACGTCGGAGGTAGCTGTTGTTGACTCAGGAAGCGGAGTCCCAGAGCAGCAAGATGTTTACTGCTACCGTACGTAGACAAATTTTGTAGAAATAATATTGGGTTGCGTTGAAATATGTGTTTCAAAAGTCTTAGTTTTTTTTTTTTTAAATCTTAAAATGAAATATGTTTCACCTATCATCACATAATAGCGCTAACCTAAACTTCGTGTCCAACATACATTTTAACGTTTCCATGCATTATGTTAGATGCCGAATTAATTCCCCCAAAAAACTCTTCAAAACCTCTCCTCTTCACTTGACTCCCATACAAATTTCTCACAATTTGGCCCTCAGATCTTTTTTTTTTTTTTTTTTTTTAATCCTCCATCTGTCATTGTCTCCCATACATTTTTGCTTTTTATTTATTTTTTATTTTTTATTTTTGAATCCCCTACATTTGGAGGTTCTTCCCCAGTCTGGCAACCCTGCTCTCCTTGTGCCCCCCTCGTCCGTCTCTAAAGACAACGTCGCGCCCGGCACATCGGGAGAATGCGCCGTTCCAGCGGCAGACGAAAGGCCGGGACACCTCGGCGGCGCTCCCCACCCCCGCCTTCGCCAGCGAGAGCGGGCAGACCCGCCCCACCACGTAAGCGACGGTGTACCAAGCTTGCGGTGAATCGCTTCTGGCCTCTGGCTCTCCAGCTGTGATTTTAAGTATTTGTCCCAGTTAGAGCGCATGCATATAGAAGCTATATCCGAGCCATTGTCCGATTTTATCTCTACTTGTGTGTGTATATACCTGTACGTGTCTCCACCAATCTGTGCCTGTATGTATATGCCCATTTATATGTGTACTTACTTGTACGTGTGTCAGCACTTGTGTGTTTGTGTGTGCTGGTACCAATTAATTTCTCTCTACATCAATGTGCCCTCCCCTCCCTTGTCGCCATAGCGTCAGCGGGCTCCCCAGAGAGGAGGAGGAGGAGGTTTCGGCCCGGCACTCGAGCCCTAATGGAGATCCGGAAATACCAGAAGTCCACCGAGCTCCTGCTGCGGAAAGCGCCCTTCTCCAGAGTGGTACTGCAGCCACCAAACTCACGCGCACTCTCTCTCTCTGTCTCTCTCTCCCTGCCTCCCTCCCTCTCTCTCACTCTCTCTCTCTCTGTCTCTCTCTCTCTCTCTCTCTCTCTCTCTCTCCCTCTCTCTTTCTCTGCTCTGGCACACAAGGCCACCGCACACGCTCACTCACTTCTCCCTGCTTGCTGTCTGCAGGTTCGGGAGGTGTGCCAGACCTTCAGCAAGCTGCACCTGAGGTGGCAGGCCATGGCCCTGCTGGCTTTGCAGGAGGTACGCTAACCCCGCACTGCTGTGTGCCTGCAGGGACACCGCGCCATTTCAGCACTGACCGTGTCACTTTCTTTTCCTTTGGCCCTGAATGTGTCACTTCCTTTCCCTCTGGCCCTGAACGTGTCACTTCCTTTTCCTCCTCTGGCCCTGAACGTGTCACTTCCTTTTCCTTTGGCCCTGAATGTGTCACTTCCTTTCCCTCTGGCCCTGAACGTGTCACTTCCTTTTCCTCCTCTGGCCCTGAACGTGTTACTTCCTTTTCTTCTGGCGCTGAACGTGTCACTTCCTTTTCTTCTGGCGCTGAACATGTCACTTCCATTTACTCCGGCCCTGAACGTGTCACTTCCTTTTACTCCGGCCCTGAACGTGTCACTTCCTTTTACTCCGGCCCTGAACGTGTCACTTCCTTGTCCTCCTTTGTTGCCCCCACCCCCACCCAGGCTTCAGAGGCCTTCCTGGTGCGTCTCTTTTCTGACGCCAACCTCTGCGCCATCCACGCCAAGCGCGTGACCCTATTCCCGCGGGACTTGCAGCTCGCTCGGCGGATCCGGGGAGTGGATGCCCTCTGAGGGGGGCGGAGTCAGCCGGTTTTTAAAAACCTTGCAGGGGGTGGGGCAGGGGCTGGCCCTCTCCCACATCTGTGCACCCTTGCCACAGACCTGCAAGTTTGATGTGTATAGTTTTATTGCATGTTTTAAGAAATGTTTTATTCCGAAAACTGCCTAGAAATTTGCAGGTATTTAAAAGTAAGCAATTCCTGCTGCGAAGCATTTTGAGCCATTTCAGGTCCTATGAGAATCGGGTCAATGTTGCGATTGCAGTCACCAACAAAAACATGGTTTTTATTTTTTAAAACCTGGAATGGCTCGCACTGCAGTGGATCAGGAGTGATATAATGGGTGCTGTCACTGAAGCCATTATAAGAGGATGTAGGTTATCTTACGAGATGGCCAACTTTGGCCAAGATGGCTTCTTTCAGAGGTGCCCATTGTGGCATTCCAACACACCAAGGACAGCACTTGTTTGCAACACTCCTCCGTGTTAAATTTAACCGTTGAAATGATACAGTGTGTAAATAAAATCATAGTTTTTATATACATTTTTTTTATTTTTAATCGCAGTGCAGCGCTGTGGTAATGTTCTGAACCTTTGCCAGATTGTATCTATCTGTGAGGGGTGTTTCTTGGGGTGTGGAGACCGACCCAAAAATGTGTTGGCGTGTGAGTGTGTTTGAGATTCAGAATGAAGATCTGCCTGAAATTTGACATGTTTTATTTTTAAATTTGTGTGTAAAAATGTACTATGAGTCTAAAGGTCTTCATTTATTGTGTGTCTAATGACAACTGAAGGTTCTATGGCCTTTAATGTGTATAATGCATAGTGCACATAAATGTGCACTGCTATTTTTATTACATGAATTTTTTCTCCTTTCTGTTAAATTGTGTTTTTTTAAGAGGACGTTGTAATATTTGTAAGTTATTTTTTTCCGATTTTATGGTTTTATGTGACAATAAAAACAAGGTTCAAAAATTGTGGCTGTGAGTTCATTTACTGCCTTATACGGTGTTGGGTAACCAGCATAAAAGATGCAACACAATGGAAAGTTTGCTTGATGGCCTCAATCAGCCATTGATTATTTTGGGCTGAATTCAAATGCTTGTGTAAATCATAAATACTGAAAAGCATAAAGCAGTTTTTAAAATCGGTAATTGCAAAAATCTTTTGTGGAATGCTGAGTGGAAGATCACTCAGAAGTTCCAATGGCAGTTGAGGTGTTTTAGGCTCAAATGTCCAAATCAGTATGATTTTTGAATGAGTAATTCAAACGCACTTCCTCTGTATCTCCTCCACAACACTGAGCTGTTTAATACAGTCTTATGTTTATGTGTTGATAGGTACGGAAATGCTGTGGTACAAATTTGCCTTTAAAATTCAGCTTGAAATTTATCTCTGGTTATGTACTGCTGCCATCTTAGAGCCATTGCCTCTTAAGTGTGTGTGTGTGCGTGCATGTGTGAGTGTGTACGTAAGTGTGTGAGCGTGTGTGTGAGGGTGTGCGCGTGTGTGAGTGTGTGCGTGTGGTCTTTGTCTGCCCATCTGTGTACTTTCAGCTCTGGGTGGTGTCTCCAGCAATTCTGTCTTTTTAATTGGCCCTCTGGGATTGTGGCTTTTTTTTTTGTCTGGGGCCTAACCCCACCCCATTTTGCCCCTTTGCAGCCAATCAGAACTCCCCCCCTCACCTGTCTGGCCACACCCCCTGGTAGAGCTGTTTACAGGTGCATTGTGACATCAGGGAATTAATACTAATGGGAGTGGAGGTGAGCAGCCAGACAGTTACCCAGAGAGATGAACTGGAACTAACAGCATCTTAAATAAACACGTAACAAGCAGCTGTGCTAAGCTGTCGGAAAACCAAGTGCTTTTTCCACAAAGGAACGAGGGACAGGACTGATTTTATATGCTCGAATGGAGACTTACGCTGGAAAATGTGGGTGACTGAAGGTGTCCATGCATATGCCAGCAAACTGACCAGTGTTTAAGGAGCAGGCTCTGTGGTGGTTTTGGAAGTTGAAGGAAATCCACCTGCTGTGTCGTGCAGTCTGAACTTCCCGGAGAAACGTAACAATCTCCGAAAATTAATAAAGGTAAGACCTTGCCGTTTTTAAATTTGTTTTTGTTTTTTGGAGTAGACGGTTAGCGACAGTGGTGCTGTATGCTGCATACGTTGTCTGTGTGTGAGTGTGTGTGTGTCAAAAATAAGTTGATGAAATTCACTTTAAAATAAATGATTGCATTTTAATGCAGACCCCTACACCCTACTACAGCATACTTTAAACCATCTCCTGTAAATTTATGTCCCAAAATGCCTCTTGTCAAAAATTAAGATTCCTTAATTTAGGAAGTCAGATTTGTTCCAGTTGGATTGAATGGAAGAGCCATCTGTTTGTGGGTGAGTTCTGCTGTAATTAGGGGTTTTGGTGGACACTGTTTGAGACGGTAGAAATTTCTTAAGCTTATTTGGAGCTGGTCCGTGTTTCAAGGTCTGTTCCTGAATGTACCAAGACATTCAGCAAATCACGTCCCCTGGGCCTTCCCTAGCCCTCTTCCTCCCAAAATAGCCTGTTTCATGGAGAGTAGTTTGTGTTAAATGACACCCCTCCCCCCCACCCTCCTGTCTCCCCAGGGCAAAACCCCTCCAGTCCCCTTCCCACCAATCCCACCCCCTAGTCCTGTGATGTCAGAGGACAGCACCCTTGAAGAACTGCTGAACAGTGGTTTCCCTGGCGACCAGGGGCCACAGGGGACTGAGCCTGTACCGGAGGGGAGGAGCCCTGCCGTGATGGATGGAAGCCCCGCCCAGCAGGTAAGAGGGCTCCGCCTCCTGCCTCACCCTGCCTCGAGCCTGGGCAATCCGCTTAGACTCTGGAACCTGTGATGTTTCTCCTGGAAAACGCGCGTAGACATTTTGTCTTGTCCCCTGAGTTTAGATCTGCTGTCACTGCACACTTCAGGGGTGTAGATTCAACAACAGGCTGGTGAACCAACTAGTGAACTTAAACAGAGCTGGCAGACAACACCAGGGGAAAGCCTGCCCCCAAGTGGCTACAACTGCAACTGCAGTTGTGACATGAAGCCAAAGCTAATGAATTCAGCATCAACCCTTCCTTAATGGACCCCCTGCACAAGCCTCTTCAGCCTCCTATTTTAGAAACTATTTGTGCCTCACACTTAACCATGCGATTTACCCCCCCTCACTCTCACCTCACCTCTCACCCCCCTCACTCTCACCCCACCTCTCACTCTCACCCCCCCTCACTCTCACCTCACCTCTCACTCTCACCCCCCTCACTCACCCCATCTCTCACTCTCACCTCTTACTCTCACCCCCCCTCACTCTTACCTCACCTCTCACTCTCACCCCCTCACTCTCACCCCACCTCCTCTGACCCCCCTCCCCCCCTCTCACCCCAAACCCCCCCACCCTCCTCTCACCCCAAACCCCCCCCCTCGCCCCCGCAGTCCCCTGCTTTGTCCCTGGAGGCGGGGTCCTGGACCACGTTCTGCGGCGGCTGCGGGGGGCGTGTCTGCGATCGGGTCATCCTATTGGCCGCGGGGCGGGTGTGGCACGGGGCGTGCCTCCGCTGCAGCGTGTGCCAGTGCGAGCTGCAGTCTCACGCCTCGCTGTACTGCCGGGACGGAAAGATCTACTGCCAGCGCGACTACTGCAGGTTCGCGCCCCGCCCCACCCCTCCTTACCGCGCCACGCCCTAGTTCCCATTCACACGTTCAGATTCATACTCTGACGGGCTGGTGTCAGACTTCACACTGTTTCAGAAAGGCCCCGCGAGTATAAGGGGGCGGCCTGCATGAGAACGGAAGGTTACGGCACAGTTAAGTAACAATTCCGAAAACTTAAAGAGTCCCATTTGATGAAGTTTGCCGTGATTAGTTTAAAAATACAGAACGGCCAGAACAGAAGTGGGCAATGTGGGCTGTGTCTGCTCCTGGTTGTCATGCCAACTTCTGGCCTTAGCTACATTATTATTCCCTAACATTTACACCACCTGGCACCATCTTAGCTACATTTCTTTATTAGTGGATGAATGACAGGTGAAGACTTCTGTCCCTGTAAGAAACATTTTACTGGGATCTAATCTGCAAATGATACAGCCAATTAGCTCATTTAGCCAGGGTATTTGGGGAAAACAAAAATCTGCCCCTCGGTCTATGAATTCAGTTGTCCTGATGGCCAGAGGGATATGAGCCTCCCTGGATCATGTGACTGATGATGTCACCCCCATTCACTAAGCAGTTGCCCACTGTTGATTTTAAATAACCTCCATTTCCAAATACGTTGCAGTTTCCAGATTCATTTTGCTCTTCCCTCAGGCTGTTCAGTGTGGGGAGGTGCGCCCGCTGCTCCCAGCCAATCCCATCGTCCGCTCTGGTCATGAGGTCTGGGTCGCTGACCTTTCACCCTCAATGCTTCTCCTGCCAGGTCAGTGGGGCGTGGCATCGCGTGGCAGAGAAATGGCGGCTCGGCTCCGTCCCGTGGGGCAGAAGTTCTGAGATGTGCCTTCAGATTGTACCCGAAGGCCAAAATCACACCTTCGCTCAGATTTAGCTGTACTACACCTGTAACGCTTCATAGTGCAATAACAAACATATCGACAACTGTTTTATACATCGTGAAAGGCACAGTGACACCGGGGTGTAACGGCAGTACCAAGACTCTCAGGATGCGGCAGGTGCTCTTATCCAAAGTGTCTTACACACACGAAGATTGAAGAGCCAAGGCCAATCAGCGTCGCGACAGACAGCAGGCAGCCAGTACATAACCGACAGCATGACACTGAGCACCAGAGCGGGAGTGAGAGGAACACAGAGCACGTCTGTTATTATCTTCCGGAGTGTGTCACTGGAGGCTTCGCTAACCGGCCTGTGGGCAGAAGCCGACTATAAGCACAGAACCACACATTCGATCGGTCGATCGACGAGTAGATGAATCAGTGAATCGTTCCGCGGTTTCCATGGTTCCGCTCTCTCGTTCTCACTCTTCTTGTGTCGCTCACTCTCTTTTCACTTTATTGTTTCTGTGCGCACGCTCTCTGTCTCTCACCCTCCCCTTCTACCTTTTTATCTCTCTCTCTGTCACTCACTTGCTCTCTCTCTCTTTCACTCTCTTACCCTCTCTCTCTCTCTCTCTCACTCGCGCTTCACATTCCCCCCGCCTCCCCCTCGTTTGCTTCCACATTGATTAGTGTGAGAGGCTGAGAACACAATTACCAAGAGCCTGTGCCCCCCCCACCCCCCCCCCACTCCACCCCACCCACACCCCCCAACAGGTTATAAATAGAGAACAACAAAAAAAGTCAGTTAAAGGAATCAAGGGGGAAAAATAGCCTACATAATAAATAAAAACATTTAAAATCATGGCATTGGAGCCAAAGCAAAGGGAAGCATTTTTAAATGTATTTGTTTTTTTTTTGTCCCTTGAATAATGGATCCGTGGCTGCAATATATTATGAAACCAATCAATCAACGCGGTGCCCAATCACGTGCCACGGAGAGTACGCAGGTCTTCATTCCGGCCAATCACTTCACCCGCTGATTTCCCTCATTAGTCCCCTCCTCTCCGGCTGAAGGTGTGTTAATTAGTGACATCAGCGGGTGAAGTGATTGGTCGAAATGAAGACCTGCGGCACGTGATTGGGTGCCACTTAAGAAGTGCACTCTATAACTACCTGAAGCCACTGGGAGTCCTGTCCACTGTGCATCTATATTTTTCAGTATATGGGGAGCTCCATAATGTTTGGGACAAAGACATATTTTTTTTTTCTTGATTTGGCTCTGTACTCCACAATTTTAGATTTGTATTCAAACAATTTGCATGAGGTTAAAGTGCACATGTTCAGCTTTTATTTAAGGGTATTTTTAAACACACTGGTGTCACTATGTAGCACTTTTTATACACAGCCCCCCCCCCTTCCAGGGCACAATAATGTTTGGGAAATATTAATGTTATGTAAATGAAAGTAGCCATGTTTAGTACTTTGTCGCATGTCCTTTGTAAGCAATGGGTTTTTCTTCATTATGGTGATAATTCTTCAGTCAACAACTACAGAGGTCTTCCTCGGCCTACCAGGGTCTTTGCGAGTACTGAGCCCACCAGCGCTCTTTCTTCATAATGATGTTTCAAACGGTTGATTTTGGTAAGCCTAAGGTTTGGCCTGTGTCTCTGACTGTTTTTTTTTTTCTTAATTCCATAATGGCTTCTTTTAGTTTCATTTGCACAACTCTGGTCCTCATGTTGACAAACATCAGTAGCAGACTCCAAAGGCAATCAAAAGCCTAGAATCAAGACTAGATACTGAAAGCCCTCTTGTATCTGCACGAAGGAAGCAACTGAACATACGTGACTAATCAGAAACATTTGCGATGCCAAAATATTTGTCCAAAACATTTTGGTGCCCTGAAATGGGGGGACTATGTATTAAAAGTTCTGTATTTTCTACATGGTGAAGCCAGTGTGTATTAAATACCCTTAAATAAAAGCTGAGAATGTGCACTTTAACCACGTGTGAATTGTTTGATTACAAACCGACAATTGTGGTGTACAGAGCAAAATCAAGAAGAAAAAAAATTATTTGTCCCAAACATTATGGCGCTGACTGCATAAGTTGTTTTGACCTGTCTAAAATGGCACATGTCTGGCTTCCAGGAGTGTGACGTCACTTTGCTCCCGGGAAATCTGTACTGCGCACGGGGGCGGAGCTTGTACTGCCAATCACACTACCAGACAGAAGGGAGGACAGGCCCGCCCGTCCCCGACCGACTCAGGCAAGCAGACAGAGAAGGTGAGGACATCTTTTATTTTAAAGGACATGAATTTGGGGGCTACCTGGGCAAGACATTGAGCTAGCATGTGGACTGCCCCCCACCCCCCCCCCCCCCCCCCCCCCCCGTTCTGGTATCGAATCTGAACCCTTTCGTGTCAATCACACACCCACAGTCTGAATTCCATCTGCAGGTTAATTTAATAGGAGCTCTTACGCTCCAACAACTTACAACTTAGGAGAATGAAATCAGTGCATCAATAATAACACCAGGCCTGGCTAACAACATGCCTAAACATATATATATATACAGTGTTTCCTGTGGAATTGATCTCTTGGTGTGGTGGTGGGTGTCCGAAAGGAGGGGGGGGGGGCGTGTAGCAAAGGCAAAAAAGTTTAAGACTGTGAAAACATAACCTCTTGAGACTTCTTAAAGGTTTTTTTTTAAATATCTAAATCTATCTTATAGCTCTGACGAGCTCTTGATACAAGGAATAACAGTTTGCAAGAGCTAAAAAGTAGTCTTAGATGTACTTTAAAACCATAAAAGGTTTGTTAACCTTTGTATTGTTTGTAAATATTGAAGCAAAATAGGCCTGTATTTTGAGTTATGGTGGCATGAGAACAATTAAAAGAGCACATTGTCCATCTAGAAGTTCTATCTTCAAGAATAGAGCACTATATAACCAAAATTGATACTCAAGAAAAGTTACATATTGCACTTTAAAAGGGGCACTTCTGCTAAATTAACTCAATTACCATGACAAAATAGTACTTAGAATGTTTTATCTTTTTATTTAACAATATAATTTGAGCTGAGTCCACATTCAAAGCCCTCTCTCTCTGTCTCTCTCACACTCAATGACAGAGTTTACATGCATTGTCCATGCAAAAAAAAGGAAAAAGTGAGAAAAATGGCTTTAAAGATTCTGTTCTGTTACATTCTAATTCTACTGAGAAGCATGATACAAAATTTCCTAACTAACTTAGATGCTTGATTAATGTCTTTTTTATTAGCTAGTTTTATCTGTATTCATTTCTGGACACTGCAGCAGCTTGTGAGACTGCTCCTCTCGTTATAATCATAATCGTCATTAGAATGCAGCCCTCTTTGTCAGCTGTAGCAACTGTAGCCTAACTCTCAGTTTTGCTAGCTCACTACATTCACAAAACTTTAAAAATAAACACTTTCCCTTTCGTTTTCATGGGAAAAAATCACCATGTTGTAGTATGGAAATGGAAGTAGTTGAATCACTCAAACATTTTAAATGCCCAAATATATATATATATATATATACATATATATATATATATATATATATATATATATATATATATATATAATTCGCGCTGTTTTGGCGATTTGCCAACAATTTGCGTCCGCGACATCTGACGGGCTTCTCCAGGCCACCATTTTAATCAGATGTACCATTATAACAGTAGCTCTAGATTTTAAAAAAAAATGGTAGGCACGTAGCCTACGTAGCTCAACTGGAACAGGTTCCGCTTCGGCTCAAACAAACACTGTTTATTTTCAGATAACGTTACATATTTATCAGATTTATTTTTTACTTGTCCGATCAGACAACTGCATGAGGCATTCCACTTAAACAGAGCTGGCAGACAACACCAGGGGAAAGCCTGCCCCCAAGTGGCTACAACTGCAACTGCAGTTGTGACATGAAGCCAAAGCTAATGAATTCAGCATCAACCCTTCCTTAATGGACCCCCTGCACAAGCCTCTTCAGCCTCCTATTTTAGAAACTGTTTGTGCCTCACACTTAACCATGCGATTTACCCCCTCACTCTCACCCCACCTCTCACTCTCACCCCCCTCACTCTCACCCCACCTCTCACTCTCACCCCACCTCTCACTCTCACCCCCCTCACTCTCACCCCCCCTACATTCACAAAACCTTAAAAATAAACACTTTCCCTTTCGTTTTCATGGGAAAAAATCACCATGTTGTTGTGTGGAAATGGAAGTAGTTGAATCACTCAAACATTTTAAATGCCCTAAAAAAAATATATATATATATATATATATATATATATATATATAATTCGCGCTGTTTTGGCGATTTGCCAACAATTTGCTTCCGCGACATCTGACGGGCTTCTCCAGGCCACCATTTTAATCAGATGTACCATTATAACAGTAGCTCTAGATTTAAAAAAAAATGGTAGACACGTAGCCTACGTAGCTCAACTGGAACAGGTTCCGCTTCGGCTCAAACAAACACTGTTTATTTTCAGATAACGTTACATATTTATCAGATTTATTTTTTACTTGTCCGATCAGACAACTGCATGAGGCATTCCACTTGCCCGAACAGAGTTAGGATCCGCCAGTTGTCATTATCGAATGATAGTTAACGCCAGTGCTTCAGATGGGCAGGAGCTGTCGGGACTTGTATATGAGTACCGACTCTTCTTTTGATTACCAACATTAATTTATTTTAAACAGTATGTATTTTGAGGAGTAGGTACCGGCACTTAATTGGTCCAATTAAAACACTGGTTAACACTATGGTATTTTTTGTAATATTTGAAGCGTCGCTACCTACATTTTCCTTGTCTTGGCTGAAGAAAAAAAAGTGACGCTTTGACAGACAGTGCGACATTCGCGCGCTGCAAGTCTTCCGACCGCCTCAGAAAGGAGCAAGCACGGAGCGCGCGGCCTAGGCTCTTTTTGAAAGTAAATATGTGGACGCAACAGTATGGATTGGAAAGCGCATTTAGGCAGAAATATTTAGAAAGTTTAACATTTTTAATTTATTAATTTAACATATAGGCTATATACAGTATATATATATATATATATATATATATATATAACATATACCTAAATGACACACATATATATATATATATATATATATATATATATGTATATAAATTAAATATATATTTAGCCCTGCGATAGATTGGCGGCCTGTCCAGGGTGTATTCCTGCCTCTCGCCCAATGCACACTGGGATAGGCTCCAGCACCCTTCACCCAACCCTGCTCAGGATAAACGTGTATAGATAATGGATGGATGGATGGAAATATATATGCAAGCTTAGCTGGCGCAGAGTGGAAAGAAGCAGTAGAGGCTTCATGCAACGTCTTTCGAAGCAGCACACGTTCTTGCCAGCTTATGAGCTCGGTTTACCAATGAAACAGGCCATATTTGGCGATAATGGAGTGTAAGTATTATTTTTAATACAGCCCTGAAGGTCATTGGTTGGTTGGTGGCAGGCAGGGTAGTATATATTCCATGTGCAAACGTTTTTTTTAAAAATAAGCTCTACAAGCAGGCATAAAAATAAAAGTAGTCATTAGAAATCAAAATGTGACCAAAAATGGCGACGGTGAGCCATCTCACTCTGCAGCTGGAACGGGGGAGGGGGAGGAGTCGGTCAGCAGCCCCGAGCCCCGATTGGACGAAGGGCCCGCAGGGGGGCGGGCTCGGGGGAGGACCAAGCGAATCAGGACGTGTTTCCGCAGCGAGCAGCTGAGGGCCATGGAGTCCTACTTCGCCCTCAAGCACAACCCGGACGGCAAGGACTGGACCTGCCTCTCGCACCGTACTGGCCTCCCAAAACGAGTCCTCCAGGTTGGTCTGCGCTCGCCCGGTCTCAACACCACCCCCCCCCACCCCCTCACCCCCCCAGGCGCTGTCCCTCTGCAGCAGGTCAATGGATGACCAGGTGTCCTCTCATTCGTCGGTTCCGCTGAATTGAGTTGGATGAGTTGGCTTGGATCGCCACCTCCAGGTGGAGGACCGCATACGCAAGATCATGATCCATCTAATAACGCTGGTTTATTAGCAAACCATTGTTTTCTTTGCTCTTTATAAACACTCAGGTGACCCCCTGCAGTTCTGTTCCTGTCGGGCTTAGCTACAGTATATACAATAAACAGAAATGTCTCTTGTTGTCTTCTCTTGGCTTTTACAACCACTGACATGATTTCTCTCTTTCTCTCTCTCTCTTTGTCACTCTCCCTCTCTCTAACTCTCTCTCTCCCTCTCTCACTCTTCCTCTCCCTCCCTCTCTCTCTCCCTGCCTCCCTCCCTCTCTCTTTCTCTCCCTCCCCTCTCTCTCTCTCCCTGCCTCCCTCCCTCTCTCTCTCTCTCTCCCCCTCTCTCTCTCTTCTTCTCCCTCCCTCCCTCCCTCTCTCTTCCTCTCCCTCCTCTCTCTCTCTCTCCCTGCCTCCCTCCCTCCCTCTCTCTCTCCCTCTCCCCCTCTCTCTCTTCTTCTCCCTCCCTCCCTCCCTCTCTCTCCCTCCCTCCCTCTCCGTCCCTCCCTCTCTCTCCCTCCCTCCCTGCCTCCCTCTCTCTCCCTCTCTCTCTCTCTCTCTCTCTCTCTCTCAGGTGTGGTTTCAGAACGCCAGAGCCAAACTGAGACGTTCGCTTCCGGCGGACGATTCACAGAGCAACTCCCCCGTCGCCCCTCACGCTGACGCCATGGCGACAATGCCCGCGTCCATGGCAACCTCCCAACCGTCGCAGGCTCTCCAGACCAGCACCATCGACCAACTGGAGCTCTCCCTGCTGACCGCGCCCCTAAGCGTCACGCCTCAGAGTCCCATTGGCCAGCCCGTTGGATATAAAGACTCTTTCCTCCTGGACTACAATTCCCAGAGTCCACCGAGGCTCTCTCCGTTAATGACCCTCGACTTTGGGGAGACCAGTGCAGGAAGTGAGGGAGACTGCAACAAGACACCTCACCAATATTACTGTTAGTTGCTTTGATAGTATTAACCCTGTGTCCATCCAATTTAATCAACATCATTCTCGGTTATCCTAATAGCAGCTACGATGTCCTGACCATTTGGACCAGGCATTAAAGACCACAGACTTCATTCGGATAATAGTAGATGCGTGCAGTGATAGAGGACTGTGGTGAACTGAGCTCTGCTAAGATAGACAGACATGTAGGAGCAGATGTAGGTAGGGAAATTATCACTGGTGTGTTACTGTGTCTGTGAGAGTGGATGCCTTTGTCTGTAATACCTTTCCTTCACTACAGCTGGAACCAGGCTGGCTCATTATACCCCTTTCCCACTGTAGAGCTGGAACCAGGCTGGCTCATTATAGCCCTTTCCCACTGTAGAGCTGGAACCAGGCTGGCTCATTATACCCCTTTCCCACCGTAGAGCTGGAACCAGGCTGGTTCATTATACCCCTTTCCCACTGTAGAGCTGGAACCAGGCTGGCTCATTATACCCCTTTCCCACCGTAGAGCTGGAACCTGACTAGCTTATTATACCCCTTAATTTTGGAACAAGGTAACTCATTGTGGCCTGGTCCCAGCTCTAAGAATAAAACTGTGTGTCTCTCTACAGAAATAGTGCAACAGAACGCCACCCTTTTTAATTATTATGATTGCAGAACTTTTCCTTATTTCACAAGGTCACTGTATTCCTGATCCTTGCCGCGTAGCTTAGTGAAGTCCCCCCTCGGTGTGTCCACAAGCTTTTAATAAACACAATTTACACTGCTGTCTCATTCTCGCGTTCTCTCTCCCTCGCTCATCATTTTTGGATATTTACTCGTTTATTTTACACAGTAAATGCGGTTAGTGCTATAATGGCCATTTTAATCTATGGTTTTTACCACAAGTGATTTTGATGAGGGTTCCTTGTAACTTTGAAACATCTTTTAAATTCTTGATTCTTGAACAGCCTTGCTCAAGGTAATGACAGGAATGCCCCAGCTGGGATCTAAACTTCTGAGTCACAAGCCCCTGTTCCATCACCGACACACTCAATCCACACATTGAACTGCTCTTTGAATGAAGACCGTTGCTACGACGACTGTAATGCAGTGACGCGTGCCTGTTTGTGATGAAGAGCCCGTGGAATCTTGGAGAACTGGAGGAACCTGTAGTTTCCTTCTTTTCCCTCACACACATGACTGTTTATACACTTTAAATTCTACTGTTCGGGTTACATACAGCACTGCAGTATCCAGTGACAGAGTTAGACAGTGTGTAGGTAACATACTGCACTACCTACTTTCCCAGATGTATACTGTATTACCCACTTTCCCAGATTTATACTGTATTACCCATTCCCCAGATTTATACTGTACTACCCACTTTACCAGATTTATACTGTACTACCCAATTTCCCAGATTTATACTGCACTACCCACTTTACCAGATTTATACTGTACTACCCGCTTTCCCAGATTTATACTGTACTACCCACTTTACCAGATTTATACTGTACTACCCACTTTACCAGATTTATACTGTACTACCCACTTTCACAGATTTATACTGCACTACCCACTTTCCCAGATTTATACTGCACTACCAACTTTCCAAGTCTCCTCTCTATCTTAATTCTCTATCTTTCGTTCTTCAACATTCTGTCCTTCAACTGGTCTACCTCTCAGTTACGTTTTTTTCATTTCCTCTCTCACTGCAGTGTTAATGTACTCTAGTGTCCAGTCAGTCAGTGTGTATATACTGTATTAGCCCTCTCTCAGTGTAGTGTTAATGTACTGTAGTGTCCAGTCAGTCGGTGCGTATGTACTGTATTAACCCTCTCTCTCAGTGTAGTGTTAATGTACTGTAGTGTCCAGTCAGTCGGTGCGTATGTACTGTATTAACCCTCTCTCTCAGTGTAGTGTTAATGTACTGTAGTGTCCAGTCAGTCGGTGCATATGTACTGTATTAACCCTCTCTCTCAGTGTAGTGTTAATGTCCTGTAGAGTCCAGTCAGTTAGTGTACTGTATTAACCCTCTCTCTCAGTGCAGTGTTAATGTACTGTAGTGTCCAGTCAGTCAGTGTCTATGTACTGTATTAACCCTCTCTCTCAGTGTAGTGTTAATGTCCTGTAGAGTCCAGTCAGTTAGTGTACTGTATTAACCCTCTCTCTCAGTGCAGTGTTAATGTACTGTAGTGTCCAGTCAGTCAGTTAGTGTACTGTATTAACCCTCTCTCTCAGTGCAGTGTTAATGTACTGTAGTGTCCAGTCAGTCGGTGCGTATGTACTGTATTAACCCTCTCACTCAGTGTAGTGTTTATGTCCTGTAGAGTCCAGTCAGTCAGTGTACTGTATTAACCTTCTCTCTCAGTGCAGTGTTTATGTCCTGTAGAGTCCAGTCAGTCAGTGCGTATGTACTGTATTAACCCTCTCACTCAGTGCAGTGTTAATGTACTAAAGCGTTCAATGTGTGCTAATCTCTCAGAAAAATGTTAGTGATTGAATTATGCAAAATGATGAATTCTTTTTTTTTTTTTTTTTTTTACCAGACCTCTCTTCTCAGAATGAGGACTGTGTGCAGGATTTGTCTTTGCCAAGGGGAAATACTAGAAAAACGTTTTTTTTCCCCCCCCCGCAAATTCCTCTCACGAGGAAAATGCGATTTTTGCTTTCACAACATTCCAGTCTGACACAGTCATGAAGGACGGCTGGTAAAAATGAACAGGCGAGGTTCACACTCACAATAGAATGTCTACACTGGGTTTTGCTTCCCCCCTTAGAGATGAACTTATCAATGGAAACATGACCTCTGTGATTTAAAAAAAAAAAACCACCCAAGAAATCTTTTCACGGTCACCCATGATAATTGGCCACTTAGATCACTCAAATCAGTGCTGTTTCCAAGTTTGAAGAATGCTGGTGCCATCACAGCAATGACTTGTGCGTCAGAAGGGTCATCCGTCCAATCAGACACCACGGGCCAAACCTGTCAGCCAATTTGGAAGATGAATCCAACGGGGTATTTAAAGAGTGGGTACCAAAATAAAGGGAAAGAAGTTCTGAAAACGCTACAAGGTAATTTAAATTGTGTCTTTGTGGTGATCTGTTTAACCTTTATAAGAATTTTTTGTTGTTTTTGTTGTTGTTGCAAATGTCTTTTCCTTATTTGTATGCATGGGAATTAGTTGTTTTTGTATTTGAATTGTTTCTCATTTTTTAAATAGTGTCTTTTAAAATAATAGATAAATAGCTACACATGGATTAAATTTGAATAAGAAATATTTCTTGAAAATGAGAATTTCAGCATTATATTTCTGAAAGTGTCCAAAATTTCCATTTAAGACTTTAATATTGTGTCCTATGTGTTTCCCTGGGGAGATTATATTTGATGATGTTTACATGGCTGCATGATTGTTTGCTTGTGTGTATGCTTTCCTGTCAGCGTGTCCGGTTGTTCATGTGCACATCTGTGTGCGTGCGTGCATGAGTGTGTGCATGCATGAGTGTGCGTGCGCGCGTGAGTGTGTGTGTGTGCGCGTGAGTATAAGTGCGTGCAAGCATTCATGTGCGTGCGTGAGACCCCATGTGTGTATTTGTGTTCTGATTTCTACTGATGCAGTTATAAATGTGAATAATTGGCTGCATAGTCTTCCTTAAAATTTCCATTTAAGACTTTAATACTACGTCCAATGTGTTTCCCTGAGATTACGTTTGATTACATTTACATAGCTGTGTGATTGTATGCTTGTGTCAGTGTATCTGGTTGTTCAGTTGCATTTTTTGTGTGTGCGTGCATGCATGAGTATGTGTGCGTGCGTGCGTGCGTGAGTGTATATGTGCGTTTGTGTGTGCATGCGTGTGTGCGCGTGAGTGCGTATGTACGTGTGTGACCCTGAGTGGAGAATTTGTGTCCAAATTTCTACTTGGTGCCGTTATAAATATGAAAAATTGGGTGTATATTTAAGACATTAATATTATTGTAATTGCGTTTAACAGAGGAGATTACCTGTGAGTTGACAAACTTTCCATTTGGAATAGTTTCTAATGGCCAGCTGGTCTCCTTACAAGTTAGAGTCCTACATACATAAAATGTGGAATGGATGAATTTCTCAGATCTTGCCTAATGAACCCACTCCTGTCTGCCTGTTATTTTTATTCATTTATTCACTTTTATTTCGAGCTAACAGATGACACCAGCTGCCTTCCACCTTGGATTCTCCCTACGGACACTCTCTCTCCTCTCTGTCGCCCTGCTGGCTCCCCTGCCGGGCCTCACAGCCCCAGTCCGGCCCAGTGTGGAGCACCCTGGCTGGGAGGACGCCCTACTCCGGCTCCAGGCTTTGCTCGGCCTACCTGGAACAGCCTGGATGCCACGGGACCCGTCTGGAGTGCTGCAGCCTAACGGGCAGAGCGACGGTCTGTCCCTGGAGCACGACGAGGAAGAGGAGGAGGAGGACACCAAGAGGGCGCGGAGGGAGGACTGGTTAAGGAAGTCCGTGGGTCAATTTCCAGAGCGCCCCCTGGAGACTGGTCCCCATATGGCGGTAGGAGAAGGAGAAGGGGCAGAGAAGACCAAAGCTCTGACGTCCATTGCAGGGGGTCTTCAGGCCATCAACAGACAGAAAGGGGGATTCGGGTTCCGTTTTGGGAAAAAGTGAGGGACAGACGAGGAGAGAAAGAGGATGGGGGGGTAAGAAATAGGGGCGGGGTTACGGTGGGGCAGAAGCGGAGGGGTCAGAGAGTGGAGGCTTATTCAAGGTGTGAGATCACAGATATGTGATTAGAATGTTCTTAACTGAACGTTCTAATGTTGATGTCACAATCACTGCCGGTAACTTAAAGCAACGGAGTTCTAGAACACCGACGTAGAATTTTGAATAAACTTACTGGAAAAAAAACAAAGGGTTAAATAGATCACTAGCTGGGTCTGAAAATAAGATGACATAGAGCAGGTCTCGTTCATCAGCAGGTTGGAAAGAAAGGATGAAAAGAGGAGAAAGAAAGAGTGAGAGGTAGAGAGAGGGAAGAACAAACTACAGGAAATGGCAAAACGTGGGAGAGTAAAAAGGAAGAATAACATTAAAGATAGAAAGAAGAAATATGTTGAAAGGAAAAGTTCATAGAAAGAACCCAGATAAAAAGGTTGATGAAGATGAACGGATGAATGTATGGAAGAGATAGAGAAAAATGGAAAGAAAGACAGAGAGTGGGAAAGACAGATGAAGATGGATTTTCTGGGTAAAAATAGGGTGAAACTCAAATCCTGGATGGCCACAGGATCTGCTGGGTTCTGGTGTGTTTCAAAACCTAAGAGCTTAATTTAAGTCACTAACTGACTTTATTTCCAAAGACCAAATTACCTGCTGATTTGACAGGAAACCACAAAAACCTGCAGACATTGTAGTTTTTTGTTTGTTTTTTTTTTTTTGTTGGTTTACCTGTCTATGTTCTTTCCATGTACAATGTGTATGTAATATTACAGAATTGCAGAAACAACTGAATAATAAATAAACACATTGTTTTTTTGTATAGCATCATCAAACAAGTCTACTCTGGGAGTCTTGTTGTGCTGGTATATTGGTGGGGTTTCTCTGAGGTAGGGGGTTACTGAAATATGCAAAAGATCATAACAGGAGGGTTTTTTAAAATCAGTTTCAATAAAAGGTAAGTTCGGCTAATGTACATCTATTTCGTTTATTCTGAAAATTCGGTGGCGTGTCACTCTATCACCGCCTCTTTCCATTAACAAAAAAGACCAACCAACGACAACAGAGGACGCACAGCCTCTCCAAAGCTCTCCACTGGTTTTAATGAATTTGTCCTGTAGATCTAAGTAGGGCCGTTTGTCCAACTGTGTCCATTGTATTCTGCCGACTTTAACACGCCACTATATAGGGTTGGTATATATCAGTACCATTTTGATATAGGCCTAGTACAACTCTAAAACATTCGATAAGTACATGCGCTTCCGCGTGCATATTAACCGCAACAACAGGTTCCAACCTCTGTCTGGGACTTTCGCCTGACAACTACTGTCGCGCGTATACAACTGCGTTTGATTGGATATAGGCTAGCCATATTGCTGCAGAAGCGGAGAACTAGCAGTCATAACGCGGATGTGTAACTGAAGATCGGACGAGGCTGTCTGTCTGTTATATAACCTACCTGGATCGGACGGGAAAATAATTTTCGTATCTTTTCGGAAACACTCAAGTCCCCACTCTGTACTGTTTCCTTGGTTTATGGATTGGGAAATTGGTGCGAAGATGAAGTTGAAGATTATCCTAACGCTGTTCTGTGTTTTTGGCACTGTTCTGGGCGGTAAGTCGACAAAAACGAAAGTGAAACATAACGATGTTTTCCATTTTAGACCTAAAACTAAGCTTTTACTTTAAAAATATTCTCCATCCGTATCGAAATGATTTATCAGAATGCTACAGAAGAAATTTACTCATTGTGTACTACTTTTGGACATATACATATAGCCTACCCATTGTTGCGCACTTGTGACCGGATGTATTGATATACGACGTTTAGGCCAATTAATGCGTTTATATCGTATAACACATGTTGAAACCAGTCTTACGTAAATGTTATCGGATTGATTAACTAAAATTGCTAAATAAATTATCTAAATTGCTTCTTGAGTGCGCACGCTTTTGGCTTTACGTTAATTTTAATTAACGTATTAGTGTGGAGTAGTTTGGTGCAGCGCAGCTTTAATGCCTGATCGTCCATTTATCGGCCTATCTTTAGTTTTTCAGTGTCTTTTGCAGACATCAGAAAGCCTTGAAATGAAATGAAAGCAAAGCATTAACCTAAAAAAATATCCGTGTTACTTTTTGTAGGTTATACCAAAATCCTAAACTTTGAAAATGTAGCCTATTTCGTACGACATTTAGCAAATGAAGGTCACGAGTTAATTTGTTGAAACACGGTCTAGACAAAAAAGACGACTTTTTGTGGGTTTTCTCCTGTTTAGATAAATTAATTTTACAGCAGCGTTCTGAAACAGTTATCGCTAAGAAAGTGTGAATCGATAGCTATTGCTTTTGATAGCCCTTGAATTCTCTGAGGAAGTTTTACATAAGCAGCTCTCACTAGCCCAGGCACGTTTAGGCTGAATAACTAACAAGAATGATAAATATCTGATCGTGAACCACAACATTGACAGTGTTGACTGTTTTCAAAGTTAGAATTTTATTTGGAGTATCCTGTAGAAAATGGCTCAAATTATGAAGTAAGTTCGTTAATGTAATATAAAAAGTCCATAAATAAATACAATCAAGTACCCATTTTATTAAAATTCATGAACTGTGTTTTACATCCACCGACTAATCTTTGTAGGCTATATCGTTCTGTTTAAGGGAACTTGATGGACTTTGAAAGCTGATCTGTACTTTGAGTCTTGAAACTTATCAGAATTACAGACAATGCAACAGTAAGGCTTCAGTTTTATGTCTTTGATGTGTAACTACGAAACCACTTCGCTGAGTCCATAGTTCATGGGCTGTTCGTTGTTGTGTGAAGCTCAGGTGTCATGTTGACAGAAACCATTGGGAACGTGGATTCTGGAACAAGGCAAATGTATGTTGCCGTTTACTACTCGTGGTATTTGAAATCTTGAGTAAAATTCTGATAGGAAAATAATCCCTGTTATCCAAGCATTTACAGAGCACAACAGATATTGGCTTTTCCAGGGTACTGTACTGCCACGATCAGGATATGAACTCTAAAAAACGTGTTGATATACAAACACACTTTATGTGTTACAAATGGAGACTGTTTAACACAGGCTGTGTTAAAAGTCACAGAAGGTGTTGTTCTTAACTAGAGGTGGAGGCGTGTTATTAAGTGACGTCACGTAATTTGCGGCTTTATCTGTTCAGAGAGTGCATGGGTGCGGTTATACGTTATGGTAGGAATGCGGCAATGGCCTACATGAAAACTGAGTAAACGTGTAAACAACCTCCTTCTAGAGACGCCTAAAGAAACTATAAAGATGGACAGAAGTGAAAGAAGTGTGAGGATGAGAGAGCAGAAAAAACGGATTTGTTGACAGAAAAGGCAGCAGTGAGGCCTAAACCTGTGCCTCCCAGACTGGACAAATGTTTTTGTTTCAAATCCGGTGCACATATTTTGGGACTTATTATTCAGGGACATATCTGCAAAAAAAGATTAAAACAACAACATGTCTATTATAGATACAACTAGAATGTAGTACTGTGTACACTTCATAGTGGTCGAGTTGTGAGGAACTTCACCGCGTAGCTCGTCGAGTCCGTCTTGTCTCTTCTAGTGCGCGGCGGACAGTTTGGACCGATCATCGTTTCCGCGTCGTGATAGCATTGAGATTAATGCGCGCGGCAGATGGCACTTACCTGCAAACTACTGAGGGTGGGCGTGCACATCCAGTGCTGACTTTCGCACGCGCTTTCCTGAGGGGTAATTTTGTCATCAGCACTGTTGTTGCTGTTGCTTTCGTGTAGATACATGTTTGAGAATGTGTATTAATTTTGAAGCCATTAATTTGAAGCAACGTATTTAATGAACTGGAAATCACAACGACCAAAAAATTATGTGTATAGTTGTGAAAAAAATAATGGCAGGCATCATGTGTTGCATTTAAGAATGTTACAAAAATATTAAAATGGAACACAATACTATACACAAGTCAAATTCTTAAAAAATAAAATAAAATAAAATGAATACATCTGAATAATACACTGTGACCTGTCAAGGATTCATCCTTGAAGATTGTCAACAATGTTAAAGAGACAATATGAAACCAGGTAAAAACACCACTGGAACATTTATTCAAACATTCCAGGAACATTCTGGGGACCAAAAAGGTTTATCTTGTTAAATAAGAACGGATAAAGCCTAGCATTTGCTTGAACTGGTCTCTCAATGTTAAGGGACACCCTTACGGAAAATCACATGTTCAGAAACCACACGTGGGCGCCCAACATTTGAAGAGTACACATGTAACCTATGTTATTTCAAGTCACATGTTTTGTTCTCACAGGAATTTGTAGTTCAGAAGTCAGTGACATGTCAAAATGTGAAGATGCAAATGACTCAATGCAGCCTTTTTTCTTTTCACATGTGGAAATTTTAATTCACATATGAAAAAAGCCAATCCCACATGAAAATGTCCAGTTCACGTGGGAAATTTTATCAATGTCAATATTTTAATTTCACATGTGATGTTTGTTTCATAAGGACCAGATGTACTCCAGTTAGATTAGTCTGTTTGAGGATTGTTTTTTTGACGCAGAGGTGGTGATAAATTGCTGGGCAGATCTGTCAGCCAAGCATCATTTCGATTCCCAAACCACTTTAATGCAAACCACACCCTGTAGTTGCCAGCAAGCTGTCATTTTGATCAGCCAATCAGCGCTCTCATCGCGTTGACCAACAAAATCGATTTTGAACGTTTGTTGCAACTACGGGGTGTGGTTTGCGCTAAAGTGGTTTGACCCTTGCCTACACTGCTGCCAACAGGACAGCCCCCATCTACCTGCAGGACATGACTCGATTCTATGTGCCTGCTCGACCACTCCGCTCTGCGGCAGCAGGGCGCCTTGTAACCCCTCCCACCCGCCCAAAGGGATCACAGAGCTTCTCCACCCTAGCTCCCCAGTGGTGGAACGAACTCCCCGTCGCTCTCCGAACCTCCCCCTCACTACCCATCTTCCGCCGTGGCCTGAAGACTCATCTCTTCAGACTATACCTAGACTAACCACCACCACGCTGTATATTTTCACTCTAAATCCCCCCCCCCCCCCTTTTTCATGACACTTGTTACATGTTGCCCCATCCCAGCACTTTTTGGTATTTTTGGTAAATTTGTATTTGTCCTAATACTGTAGCTTATTCTTCTGCCTAGTTGGCTTTGCAGAGGTTAGGTCTGAATAGTGTTCACTGTGTGAACTAAACTGTGTTCTTGGCTAGAAATAGCTGTACAAAATAAGTATTGTACCTTAGTGAACCTGTGTTCAGCAGTTGTCTATGACCATGAAATGCACTTTTTGTACGTCGCTTTGGATAAAAGCGTCTGCTAAATAAATGTAATGTAATGTTTGGGAATCAAAATGACGCGTCAGCTAATGGCAGTCACTATCTCTGCTTGTCTCCCCACCAGAGATTCACAATCTTCATTACATTTACACCGCCCTTTCAAAGCCCATCAGTCAACCAGGAGTCTATCAGTTCGCCGCTATGGGAATTCTGGACGACAGGCCGATTGACATCTACAACAGCGAAGAAAAGGTCAAGAAGCCGTTGCAAACATGGATGAAAGAACATAACGAGAAAGACTACTGGGAGAAAGGCACACAGTCCCGCAGGAGCAAGGAACAGTGGTTTGACGTCAACGTCAAAATCCTGATGGAACGCATGCACCAGAACAAATCAGGTGAGACAGAGAAAATCAACATTCCTCCTTAACTTTCATTTGCAAATGAACACAAGAATTGCACTTTTTATATGTGAAGCACCTCGTGGACCTGGTTTGTAACTCACTCACTCACACACTCTCATTCACACGCACTCACAGACACACATGCACACACATACACACACATACACACACGCACACACGCACGCACGCACACACACAAACACGCACACGCACACATACACACAAACACACTCACACACACTTAGATTTAGCAGGCTGAATATTCTCCACTAGGGGGAGCTGTTAGCACTCAAGTAGCTGAATGGTGCTTCGCATCAGTGACGTGGTGTGTTCTCGTTTCTTCACAAACCCAGGTTGGTGAGTTACTTTTAGCAATTGCTAAACTCTAAAATGGCTAAAACAATTGCTAAAATAGCTTTTCCTTTGGTCAAATTTAAGGACAAAAACACATGTTCTGAGGTGTCTGCTCCACTGATTTTCACCAAGGAGTCTGTAGATCGGAGCAGGACTGTAAATGTGATTGGGCATTCCGAGACAGAAATTAGACAGAAGGGGGAAAAAGAAGAGTTTTACAATTAACACATATATAGCAGAATCTAACTAAAGTGTGAGTTGAGTGGTGTATTAACTATCATTATCATTTTTCTTTTATAAAATAATGTATATCGGATGCTCCTTCTAGTTAAAATCGTGATGCTTCCGCAGAATTTAAATAAAGTCTGTGGCTGTACAGCCAAAATATTAGACTGCACAGACCAGCCATGTTTTGAGGAGTCCATTCTCTTGCTTCCATCACTGGTGTAAATGAATGAAAACACGGCTGAATGAGGCTAGAGCATTGTCAGGTTGCTGTGTTCATGCCGTGCTGTTATTTTTCAAACGATGTCCATTGAAGGCTGTGTTAGCCCTTTACGGTGTGATGTTGCAATTATGTGATTTCAGTGTTGGTAAATGGCAAATGGACTGCATTTATATAGCGCTTTTATCCAAAGTGTTTTACAATTGATGCCTCTCATTCACACATTCACACACCAACGGTGAAAGGCTGCCATGCAAGGTACCAGCTTGTTGGGAGCAATTAGGGGTTAGGTGTCTTGCTCAGGGACACTTTGACACGCCCAGGGCAGGGGATCGAACCAGCAGCCCTCCGACTGACAGACAACTGAGCTATGTCGCCCCTGTTCTTAACTAAACATTTTAATGCTGATGTAACAGTCACTGCTGGTAATTTGAAAGCAGCGGAGCGGAATTCTAGAACACTGACTCAGAATTTTGAAAAAAAATTAAAAAACTTTCCAAAAAAAAAAAAAAAAAAAAAACACTCTTCAATGGGTTAACAGCCTCATTCCTCTCCAGATCCAGATGTCCATATTCTACAGTGGATGCATGGCTGCCGGGTGGAAAAGACAACTGATGGCAAGCTGAAGTTTCAAGAGGGTTTTGACCAGTACGGCTATGATGGCGAGAACTTCCTGTCCTTCGACAGTGAGAACATGGCGTGGGTGGCCCCTGTCCGCGCAGCTGAATCCACCAAGAAGAAATGGGACAACGTGCCTATCCTCAGCCAGTACACCAAGGGTTATCTACAGACGGACTGTGTGCACTGGCTGGAGAAATTTCTGAAGTACCAAGAGCTAGATTTCAAAACTTTCTGTAAGTAATGTTTAGCCAATGGCCCACTAGACAGAAGTTGATGCCAAGTTGTAAAGGTAGAGCAAAGTTGCTTAACGTGCAGCAGGGGGAGCTAGAGAGCACTAAGTCATGGATCTCAGCTGACTGAATCCTCCCTAAGGGTGGAGCCACACATCCTCCCATAATTGGTCGTAATAAAATTTGAATTGGGGTGACAGTTTACACGGCGCATCTTTAATCTGATTGGTTATCGCGCCGTGTTCCCCATCACTTCCGGTGGCTTCGCCGGCTTGCCTCGCGTCGCCAGCTATCCCAGTGTGCCTTGCAGGTGCGCAGAATCGCCTCTCGTAGAAGGTAAATGGAGGCAGCGTCAGTAGTCAGAGAAATTTGCTTGTCGTTGGAAGATGTGTGGCTTCACTCGAATCTTTGGCAATGCCATTGGCAATAGTGTGTCAGCCAGCAGGGCTACCAGCCAAAGTTGGCACTGGCATAGTCAGAATTTACCCTAAGCCATGGTGCCCATTCACACACTAGAGCAGCGCCTTGACAGGGTGATCCATGCTGCAGGTTTTTTCTCCTCACTAGGAAGTTTTAACCTTGCTTGCTTGCTTTTTGGAAGTCCAGGCCTGGTTCCTGCCCCATTTTCCTTCTGCTCTCTGTAAAGCGTCTTTGTGACAGGCTTTTGCAAAAAGCACTACACAACATAACATTGAATTGAACAGCCAGACACGATATAATGAGGTCCAGGGTCATGAAATGTGGATCATACCATTCCATCAGCTTCTGTTATATGAGCTCACTCTGTTCTTCCTCATCCTCCTCCTCCTCCTCTTTCACAGCTCGTCCTGAGGTACATCTTTTTTCAAAGAAGTCCACCAGCCCTGACTACCGCACCCTGGTGTGTTTGGCCACCGGATTCTACCCCAAAGATGTGTCGGTAAACATCCTGAAGGACGGTGCGCCATTGGCCGAATCGGACGGGGTCGCCTCTTCGGGGGTGAGACCCAATGGAGAGCATAAGGAGACGTACCAGCTGAGGAAGTCGCTGGAGATCAAGGCATCAGACACCTCAAAGTACAGTTGCAGAATCCACCACCGAACCCTGCAGAGTCCGATCGAAGAATCCTGGGGTAATCTTGGCCTATCAATGTCAATTATCCCATTTTTACAGGCTGCTTCCTGTGACCGCTATCAATGCACCTTCTTCATGGATCAGTATGATTTCAAAGCTGAATGGATCCATGTCCCAGTATTTCAGCTAAAATCTAAAACTAATTGGCAGGGGAGTCAACCCAAGACCTTTTGCCTTCCTCTACGTTTGTATCTCTGTTGGCACAATACCAGCCCATGGAGTGCATTCATACACATGAAAAGTGTCTGAAGATGTGAACCAACCCGCAGGGCTTGTGTGGTTGATGCTTATTAACTCCTGTTTCCAGCGACGGTTGTGGAGCGAAAGTAGTCAGGGAGGAAAACTTTCCTTTAAACTCACTGGTCATTGGTCTGGACCTGTTTTCATTCATTTTCCTTAACAAGGATTAACAAACCCATGTAAAAAATAAAAAAAATTTTTTTAGTTCTCCTAATGGTGTAATTGAGGAGAACTGGCTATATCTGATGGTGTTGAGTACTTAGTAAATTATTCGCTGAGTAGTTCATCAGGGTAAATGAATGAAAGTAGGTTGAGAGTAATGATCAGTTTGAATGGAAGTTTTTTCCACGCTGTCTATCTGCAGCTCTACAACCGACGCTGCCTGTTTGTGTGTTGCAGATGGAAAGTGCCATAACTGTGACGGTGACAACACAGGCGCCATTGTTGGTGGCGTTGTTGTTTTGCTCATCGTCTTGGCGGCGGTGGCTGTGGGCCTGTACTTTCTGCGCAAGAAAAATACTGAAAAGGAAAAAGGTGGGACTTCTGCACCCAGTCATATTTTTAACATTGCGTTTTTTTATATTCTCATATTCTCTTATATTTAATCATATTTTCAGTAACATTTTTGAAAGATAAGAGTGACAAGGTGAATACCTTTAACTACCAGACATGTTGGCGATCATTTTCGATCAGTTCTGTGTCCACAAGATGTCTAAGACAGCCCTGAGAGCAAATTCTACATGATTAAAAAAAAAAATGGTTAAGAGGCAACAAAGAATAACAAAGTATCTGGAACCTTCCTGAGTTATGCCACTGTCTTTTTAGCTGCCCAAGCTCATGTGAATGGACTGAACCAACCTCTGTGCCCATTGGCAGTGAATGGTGAGTCATTTCTACTGTACTGCAGATGTTAAGCACTAGTTGGAACCCCTCCTCTGTGTGGAAGTTACAGAAATATTAAGTGATTGTCAAGGGATATTTAGACGATGTGGTTTAGCCCTAAACAGGATTGCCGCTTTTGTGTTTCTCACAGGAAATGGCCTAGTTTGTGAATCTACAATACCCAGTCCAGGTAAGTGAGTCCACTGACAGAATTTACATCTGCACAAAAACATTTTTGGGAAGGCATTGAAGGATTTAGAATACGCTATTGAACACTGCCATTTAATGTATTTCACTGCTTTTCAGAAGTAAAATCGGAGACAAAAGGATCAAACGGCTCTTTGGGATCAGATGATTCTGGTAATGTTCACTGCCTTTTGAGTATGAAAATGCACGAAGAAATGATTTTATCAGATTTAATGTGTGTGCAGGAAATGAGTCTGATTAAGCACCTTTCCTGTTCTTCCAGGGAAGGGGTCCGCTACCTCTGATGGATCCGAAGAAGAAGTGAATGAGCCCTTGGTGCCCAATGGTAAGAAGCCATTTAAATTATGCAGTGGTCCAGCCGCTCTCCCAAGATCTGCTTTGGCTGGCCGTCAGCTCAGCCGTACGTATTCGAAGGGAGGGGATTCTTTCAGCATGATCTCCCTTGCCCAATTGCACAAGAGCGCCACCTCTGCTCAGTTGGGTGCCTCCTTCTAGCGGTTTGAAACATATGACTGAGTATTAGAAAAACTCATTTCCACTGTTTCATCTGTATGAGCATCAGTACCGTTAATGGGGTGGCTTTGCACCGTAGATGTTGCAGGTTCAAATCCTAAGTAGGACACTGCTATTGTACTCTTGAGGAATGTACTTTATTTGCATCTCTACATTTCTAGCTGTATAAATGGATGTTAAATAAGCAGTGTAGTTTGTTCACAGTAAGAGTGTTCGCTAAGCAAGTAAATGATGAGAAATGCACTCCTGTGACCTGCTATTCTCTTTATCACCAGGCAAACAGCAGCCACAGCTTGAAGCCATTAAAGTAGTGTGATGGGTTTGGTCTGGTGAGTCTCCAGCACTGGGCTGGTCTAAAATATCCTTATCTTTATTTAAAAAAATTTAATTAAGTTATTTACTGAATTATTGTTTAAAAAAACATAATCAGTTTATTTCTCTCTCTCTTTCTCCAAATTTTAGGTGGAAAAACACATACCTCTGACCATGACCTTTCTATGCAAACCTGTTTTGATCAGCATTTTTTACCATTTAAATGATTCTTTCTGATAGCTGTAAGCTGTATGCAGTAAAATCAAATCATCCAGAAGCCACTCACCAATAATTCAGGAAGTTTTAACCTAAAATTCAGAGTAAAATGAAATGGTGCAATTGTACAGTGAGGTAGGTGCCAGTTAGACACCTAACCAGGTAGAAGATCGACCTGACCACATGTACAGCATGAAATAACAGCAAATTGTACGGCTATTTTACAGCTATAGCAGTGCGCTTTTTATATTTCTTTTAATGATATCAACTGACTGACTGACAGTCTAAGCAGTAAATACTGCATTACATTAAGCTTAGAATCTTCTCTTAAGCGTCAAGTTGCTTAGTACACAATGGGCCTCATTCACAAAACTTTTCTTAAATTATCGTTACTTTTGTTCTTTAAAATGTTCCTATATGGGATTCATGACACATTTCTGTGAATATCCGAGATAATGAATGTGTACGAGATAATGAATGCTGACTGTTTTTAAATTTTATGTGCAACCCAGTTCGTGTGCTTAGCATAAGGAAACAGCCATGAACACAGATAAGAAAAAAATTATGATCAATTGTGATCGTACACGTTTCGTGAATGAGGTCCACTGTGTCCTTGGAAGTGTGAGGAGAGAGAATAGAAAGAAATATTTTAATGTTTGGGGTTCAAGGTAACTCTTGAATTTTTGTGTTCTTAGCAGCCTTTTCATTATTCTATCACAAGTAGTTACTAGTTTCCTGGCAATTAGCAAAATAAGTTGTGAATGATTTAATTATGAAATTCTGCTCAATGAATTTGTATTTAGGTAAGGATTTAAATAGAAATTGATTGCAATCTTGTTTCAGCCATGTGGACTACAAACAGGTGTGTAAATCAAAGTGATTACGCAACTATGCTCAGAAAATATGTATTAAAAGTAATAATGTTTTCTAGGGAAGGTATATTACTTTTTTAATTTGTTCCAGAAATTAAGTACTAAATTAATACCTGACCTGAAGATAGCGTAATTGGCTCTTATTGGTAGTTCCTCACCTGTTAGCTTGTATACTGGTGGAATGGAGTTTGGTCTTAGAAAGCCATCAGAACATGGCACCATTTCACTCAGAGAGGAAATAAGTAAACACCTGTGAATCTTGTAGTCTCATCTAAGTAAAATCATTTGAGTGCAGTTCTTTTCTGAATATGCTCATTATATTGTGTTTTCAACCACTTAGTTTGCTGCAGAAGCAGCTTATGAATTTTGGCACATTGCTTGTTGCATTTAATACTGAAGACTTCTGTCAAAAGGGGATATTTCTCCGGTGTGATTTCCACTATCCCTTTCCTTTAAAATTAACTTTGAAACCGACTATTGTGACTATTCACAAACAAGTTGTACAGATTAAACTTACTATTTGATGTTTACCTTTATGTTTAATAAATCTTTATTAAAGTGAAATGAAAATGTGTTGTGTGTTTCATGAGTATAATGCAGTAATATCAGCTATTGTCTCATCTGTTTCCTCTAGTATGCCTGGTAAAGGAGAGCATTTCACCATTTATTGGGTGGTGTTATATACACCTATATGTGCTTGTTGAACATCTCATTTCAAAACCATGGGCGTTAATATGGAGTAAGACTCCCCTTTGCTGCTGTAACAGCCTCCACTCTTCTGGGAAGGCTTTCCAGTAGATTATGGAACATGGCTGCGGGGATTTCTTTCCATCAGCCTGAAGAGCATTAGTGAGGTTGGGCACTGATGTTGGGCAGTAGGTCTGGCTTGGAGTCGGCATTCCAATTCATCTCAAAGGTGTTTGATGGGGTTGAGTCTAAGTTCTTCCCCACCAAACTCGCAACCCAATGTATATGGACCTCACTGTGTGCCTGAGGGCACTGTCATGCTGAAACAGGAAAGGGCTTTCCCCTGAGTGTTGCCAAAAAGTTGAAGCACGCAATTCTGTACAATGTGATTGTATGCTGTAGCATTAAGATTTCCCTTCACTAGACCTAAGCGGCCTAGCCCAAACCATGAAAAACAGCCCCAGACTATTATTCCTCCTCCACCAAACTTTACAGTTGGCTCTATTCGGGCCAGTACAGTTGCACTATGCAGTCCACCAAACACAGATTTGTCCCTCAGACTGCTAGATGGGCTGCTCTCCTTTTAAAAACAAAAGTTATGTAAAGTTGTTCATAGTAACTTCATAATATGAATTTTAAAAACTGAAGATATTTTTAAAAATTTGCTGGGGACTGGTGAGAGGTTATGCGATTAACCGGATTCTGCTCATTACAGGAGTAAAATAAAGAATACTGAAACAGGACTACTCACATTAAAACAATGTATTTTATTCTTCCAAAGCATTATCTCTGACCATCAGTATTAGTTTCCTGACAGAACACCAACCCCATCCTCCCCCCAGATGGCACTTCAATAGCTCATTATTTAAAATCAAAGAATTTCTCCCACTACTTCACTGACACAAAGTGTTACTCAAAACCAATAACACTCCTGGAATAACATCCTGAAACGTATGGGAAACTGCAAAAACTGTTGTGAGAGTAAGAATAATATCACACTGGATACACAAAAAGCAAGAAGAAACAAGAGAACAAAACGAGTTGAAAAGATTGGACCTCCTGGCCTCTCAGACACCTACCAATTCGGTCACTAAAGACCTCATGAAAACCAAAAATGACCTCAATAATACATTTAGTGAAAGAAACTGAATATGTACTTCTCAGATTCAGACAGCAACATTTTGAAATAAAACTGGTAAACTCTTGGCAAATCAAAACATCAAACCAAGAAATCCATCCATTTACTTTTGATCGTTGACCCATCAGGAAATACAAGGCAAAACCCCTCCATAACCAATGACACATTCAGAGCTTTCAACTCAAGTCTTTACTAATCATACGGAAGTACCTCACCAGAAGAAGCTAAATCATTTCTGGGGAATGTCTCCCTACCTAAACTAACCAAAAACAATTATATGAGCAGTTTTGGACCTCTCCCTTTCACCTCTGTTCTTCAAAGTGATATCTGAAATTTAATTAATTTTGCCACTGTGCCTCATCAAACGAACACTGACTATCTCACGCTCATCTTGATACCAAATAAGGATCACACTTAATGCACCAACCACCAACCCACATCATTAACACAGACACAAAAAATATAAGCAAAGCTTTATCAGTTTATCAGACTCAAATCCATAATCTTGTTACAAATACACATTGATCAAACTGGTTTCATTAAGGGGAGACATTCCTCAGATGACACAAAAAGATTGTTCAACTAGATCCACTCTTACTCCATAACAATACCCACCAATACCCAATGTCCAATACCCACCCTTCATTATAGCATCCTTTCATGCTGAAAAGGTGTTTTCCTTTCTCTTCACCTGGGGGTGACATAGCTCAGGAGGTAAGAGCGGTTGTCTGGCAGTCGGAGGGTTGCTGGTTCGATCCCCCGCCCTGGGTGTGTCGAAGCGTCTCTGAGCAAGACACCTAACCCCTAATTGCTCCCAACGAGCTGATTGGTACCTTGCATGGTAGCCTTTCACCGTTTGTGTGTGTGTGTGTGTGTGTGTGTGTGTGTGTGTGTGGGAGGCATCAATTGTAAAACCCTTTGGATAAAAGCACTATATAGCCTAAATGCAGTCCATTTACCATTTACCTTCCATAACCACTTTGGATCCAGGCCAACTGGATAAAAACACTATACAGCACTACACTATTCACCAACTGCATCTGATATAACCAATGGACATACTGTATATCAAAACCATTTCAGTTACAAAGAGGCCCTGGACAAGGATGCTCAATATTGCCAGGACTGTTTGCACTATTCATCGAAAAAGTCTGTATGCAGATGACATCATGAACCCCTTATCCTCCCTTCTATAAGTCCATAGTCTGATTAGTAACTATAGCAGAGTGTGGGCTACTTCATCAACTGGACAAAATCTGATATTCTCCCTACATCCAAACTTACCTGGGATGCTGAAGTTGGGGTCTCCCCCTTTCAACATATAGCAAAGTCTATTACATACCTTGGAAAACCACATTTCACCAAATTTAAAGTAATTTTCCAAATTCAACAATGTCCACTTGCTACAAGAAGTAAAAAGACAACCTGTAAAGGTGGAATATACTTCCCTTACCTCTCTAATTGGCTGAATTTCCTCAGTTAAAATGAATATCCTCCCAAAAATCAACTATCTATTTACTTGCCATGACTCCTGTCACCCTACCCTTGGGCTGGTTCTCCTCTCTCAACAGTGCAGTTACCCCAATTTTACTGAAGCCAAAACAACTGGGATGACTTGGGACCCCAAATTTCTTCCACTACTGTCCTCTCACACAAGTTACTGGATATCCAGTACTGGACAAACCATGCAAATTCACCATGGCTAGATACTGAAAATAGTTTGGTTCAAGAATTGGGCATCGGAAATCTCTCATTCATAGGCTAATCCATAAAACCCATAACTGCAACAAGGACAATAAGACTGTCAACACCACCTTAACCGCTCGGTGGAAATCAAACTAAATTTTCCATCACAGCCTCTCAACCGTCCAATCGTGGCACAACCCCACATTTTCCAACATGGATTCAGAGAGGAGCAGTGCTGGCTTGCTCGTGACCTTTGACCTTATCTAAAGAAAATATAACATACCAGATCACTGCTACTTCCAGTAAATCCATTTAAAAGAAGTCATAAAGAAAAACAATATCAGAAACCTTAATAACACCCCTATATCTGAAGCTACAGTCCCTCAATCTTCAAAAAAATGTTATCTTAAATATACAAAATTTCGGCATCTGAAGATATCTGAACAATATTAATTCCCATCGAGAAATGGACCACAGGCATAAATAACCCACAACCTGCTATCAGTTTGCTTATGCAATGCATGTTCTATGACATGTAATTCCAAAATCCAACTAATACTGTATGAAGTCCTTCGTAGAACCCACATTACCACCCACAAACTCTCGCTGCATGGGTTTCACCTTGAGCAGATAAGACGTTTCTGTACACATCAGAATTCATTCTGCTGCTTGTAGTAAGCAGTTACATCATTACTGAAAACAAGTGAGCCAGTACCTGTGGCAGCCATACATGCCCAAATTATAACACCCCCACCACCAAGCTTCACAGACGAGGGGGTGATTTGGGTGTCGAGATCCTTATGGCCTCCACACTTTGCTCTTGCCATCACTCTGATGTAAGCGAATCTTGGTCTCATCTATCCATAAAACTTCTTCCAGGGATTCTGCAGGCTCTTTTAGGTATTTCTTAGTGAAACTGCAACTTGGCCATCCTGCTTCTGCAGCAAACTAAGTGGTTTGCATCATGCAGTATAGCCTCTGTTGTACTGTTCCTGAAGTCCTGAAGTCTTTGGCAGACAGTGGTCACTGACACATCCACAACTGCCTCCTGAAGAGTGTTTCTGATCTGTCGGACAGCTGTTTGGGGGGGTTTCCTTCATTATCGTGAGAATTCTTCGGTCATCAACATTAGAGGTATTCCTTGGCCCACCAGGCCCTTTGCCAATTTTTGGCTCACCAGTGCTCTCTTTCTTCTTAATGTTCCTATCAGTTAATTTTGGGTTTGGCCTACATCTCTGACTGTTTTTTTATTATTTATCATAATGGCTTTCCGGACTTTCACTGGCACAGCTCCGGTCCTCTTGTCGTTAAATGCAAATATCAAACTTGCAAAGGCAATGAAAAGCCCAGAATTAAGACTAGATACTCAAAGCTCTCTTATACCTGCGCTAAGGAAGCAACTGAACATAACTGACTAATGAGAAACACTTGTGAAGCCATTTGTCCCAAGCATTTCACCGCCTGGGACTATGTATAAAAAGTGCTGTAATTTCTACATGGTGAAACCAGTGCGTATAAGAATACCCTTAAATAAAAGCTGAGAATGTGCAATTTAACCACATGTGAATTGTTTGATTACAAATCTACAGTCGTGGAGTACAGAGTCAAATCAAGAAAAAATATGTCTTTGTCCCAAACATTATGGAGCTCACCGTATATAGTGAATGATGTACTGCTTCTAAATTTACATGTATATCTATATACATGTTATGTTGCACCATACATTGTATTTTATACTGTCGTATTGTCTTAAAAATTTAATAATAAAATAAAACAATGGTTGTTCTTGTTCCATTGTTCAGTAAATATAAAAGAAATACAGAGGCATACAGAACACATTTATACAGGTAATGCATTTTTATAAACAGTATTTTCGGCAAATGTATATACAGGTTGGCGGATTGCAGATTTATATTTCCTCCATTCATCCTCCTGCTAGAGGTCATCAGGTAAGAAATGCGTGTGTGTGTCAAAGTTTCTCAAAGTGGCAAAAACAATCTTTTTGCTACTTTGACAATTACCTGATCGGTCAATTGCAGCATGCTTAACTGCAGCTTGAACCCCAGGTTTAAACCCAGGCCACGGAACCACGTCACAACTGGAACAGCTGTCCAAATATGCGAAATCAGGATTAACTGTTGCAATTGTAATGCAGTTCTGTGGTGTAGGGTTTAAGACTTAGGCTTAAACTCCAGCTAAGCACGAGTTCTCTCATGATTCGGTAGTACCATGGAGATACTCGGTATCTCTCGTCTAACACCAAGTTTTAAAGCAAGTGTTTGCTGCCCTCGTGTGGCAAATATATACAATACAATATAATGATATATTTTAAAGAAAAACGACCTTTTCTCCGACATTTTTTCATGTCAGTTTAACTGATAGAGTTATCAGTTGCAAAGAATGTGTTTAATTATATTTTTAAAGGGAGTGATTTCATTTTTTTCTTTAGCTTTTCAGAAACGTGCCATTATTATTGGTTATTTATCTTTAACAAAACGGGAAAAAATCAGAACTGATGTTAATAAAAGACGTTAGCACAAATGTATTAATTCAGCCATTCAGGTAACGCATTTTGTCTTATTTTTCAACCCTGCTTGGGGAAAGTGTTTTCGCTGTAAACATCTAACTCCTCTACCATGTCATTCTTAAAACATCACATTACAATGTACACTGTGTGTTCACAGCCAGACCCAGAGTGGTTTGCTCTAATCTACTGGATTAATTTGGAAATACTAATTTACTGCCTAATGATTGATCTATGAATTTCCCAAAATAGGATCTGAACTGCAACTGTTAGATTGACTGTAGTACGTGGACGAAACGGTTTCATTATATTGTTCAGCTGGTTGATTATTATTGGTCAGTCGTCGGTCAAGAAACGCTCTGTTGCACTCAGCAACCTTCCCCTTGACTGGCGGAAACGGAAGCCGCGAAGGACAGGTAGGTGCAGAATCGCTTTAAGTCAGAGGGGCGGTTCACGTCTAGCTGTGAGTTTTCACTTTTTTTCCGTAAACAAACATGGCGGCCGCGGATCCCCGATCCTCGAGTGACGGCGACCCTGCCAGCAGAGGTGGCTTCCCGGCCGGCGAGAATAGTAACGACCCGGGTGGGGCCGGAGGTAGTGGCGGCGAGAGGGAACGGGAACGCGATCGGGCCACGTTTGAGTGCAACATCTGCCTAGACACAGCCAGGGACGCCGTCATCAGTTTGTGTGGACACCTGTTCTGGTAAGTGCCAACACTTAAAACGATTAGCTAGCTAGCTTTACCTTGCTAGTTTGCATTGTGAAACACTCGCATGCTAGCCGTGTTGTCTGAGTTGAACGAGCTTGTCACCAAAAAGGCTCTATCAGTTAACCTGTCCACGTAGCTAGTCGGTGAACTACCCATTTTCTTTATTGGCTAGCTAGCACCTAGTGCTGGTACAGTAGTCGGCTCATTTGGGCTGAGCAAACTAACTAGGTGGATGAACCGCTGCTGGAGTTTATGGAGCGGTGATGTCCAGCGGCTGTTGCTGCGAGGAGACTTGCTAATCATTTGAACTTGTCGACTAGATGGTCAACGTTAACCAAACGTGCAATATGGCACGCAGCTGACAGTCTAGCTGTGGAATAGTTGGTTGGCAGTAAGGTAGAAGGTCGGCTGCTCGTGTAACTTGGTAAAGCTAGCTAACGTTAGATTACGTTGTGTACTGAGCCACAAACTGGAGAACGACATTAGGCTTTCCAGTCGTATTAGCTTGCTAGATAGATAAGTCAGCCAGCTAATAGAGTATCTAAGACAACAACTAGGGAAATATTATCGGTTACCTCAAATATAAGGCGCTTAAACTATCTGATAGAATCACCTTACTTGAAGTGCCCATGTGTACGTAAATGTTGGCTAGCTGGTGAGCTATTAACTTCTAACTGATAACTTCTTTCAGATGACGAAACTGTGCGCATCCAGTAATTGTTTTACATGTGCATTTTTAAAAACATAGACTATTTTTTAGAGAGATGATTGATGCCTCATTCAACTTTCGCTGTAATTTGGTACAAACGTACAACGTGCCCTCGTTACCTGGTATTGTGGTACAGTTGTGCATGTTATACTTTGGCGACATTGCGGCTTAGAGCGCTTCAGGTCAAGTAGATCATTAACAGACGAACTTCTGATTTGTAATAGCCTACGCCTTGCATAGCGGTTAAATTATTATTTTTTTGTATCAGATTAGCGGCGGTGTGTGCATAAAAGGTAGACCCAGTGTTAGACCCCTTCACGTACTAAAGATATGCACTAAATAGTAGGCAGCGTGCTTAGTAGGCAGTACATATTTGTAATTAGGAAGCTGTTTTGGACGCGGCTGTATTATTTACTTTAGACTCCGGTGAAATTTTATCCCCAGTTCATACTAGTTTGAGCAATTCTGGGTCTGACTTAGTGCACTAATTGGACCCTCCAGCAGGCACATTCCTCTCAAAGGCTACGTGTATAGCGCAGGTCTTGGTGCCCAGTTCCGATTTTTTTTTTAACCTATATCCTATTTTTGTTTACATCTACCTTTTAAAAGTGACTCATATCCGATACCTGTGCTCCCACAGTTTACACCTGAAACAACCCGCATGCATGCACAAGGGTTTGGTTACCGATACTGAAGTAACCGATCACACCGCCTCAGCCACATTGCCATATGACACAAAGCGAGACAGAAATAATAATTCGAGCTGTTGCCTTTTGAAGCGTCTTAGGTCCGCAACCAACATCTGTATTTTGGCCTATATCGACTCTTCGCCCCACATACTTAAAAGGTATGTAACCTTGGTACACATCCACGGGCCTGAGCCTTTGTCCTCCATTTAATTTCTTTGAACATTTAACTTTACCAGTGGAGAGTGGTTGTGCCCGTAATTCTGTTACATGTAATTCATATGTGAAAAAAGTATGAGAACATCGCATTTTGAATCGCGTGCCAATCGGGAAATTCCAACCTGTGCATTTAGATGAGTCGCATTGGCAGATCAGATTCCTACTGGATTTATTTCCACATATGAATGTGGCTCAAAACGGATCAGAAAATATCCGATTCCACATGTTTTTTTTTCCTGTTTACATGTTCATAATGCATATCAGATCTTGTGCCACCTATGAGCAAAGAAGTCCTGTTCCTTTTCCAGTGTGCAGCATTGCTAGGGCAATTAAATGACTGCTAGTGACAGATTTTAACAGACCCAACATTTCTGTCTTGTAAATCAAGTACCCCTAAAGTAATTTTTAAAATTTAGAGTGAAAATAAAGTCAGTCCATCGGAGAACTATAAGGAGGGTATCTAGGGGTACACAAATGGGACATAATGGCTTGATTTTATGAGAGGAAACTACAGCAAGCTGGGAAAATGGAACAAACAGACAGCGTCATCAGCTGTAGTAATGTGTTGAGTCCAGTTGACCCATTTCTGGTTTTGCAGGTAAATTAATAAGGATATCATGCATTGTAGAATACCTGCATGCTGCAAACGGGTGTGTCTTGGCAAAATCTTTAGTGTTGGGTTTTTTTTTTTGTACATTCTCCTGGTCTGCCTTTCACATTCAGAAACTCTGCTGAAGTTAGGCATTTTTGTTTGCGTGTTAAAAGGTGCATGCTTAGCAGTTTCACTCTGTGGTGGAGGTCTGTACCTGGTCATACACAGATTAAGGAAATGGACAAGGCTAGCTATTGACCGTCAGTCAGCCACGTTCGGAAATGTTCACGGTCGTATTGTACAGCCTCTATTCAAAATGCTGTAGCTCTAGAGATGTTTGCTTCCCATGTTGAATGCCCCTTCTTAAGTCACTGTGGTTAAAAGTGTCTGACGAATGATTAAATTGTAAGTGTGTGTGTGTGTGTCTGTCTCACAAATACTTGAGGCTTGTAGGGACAGACCCAGGGGGTTAAAGGTCAATTAGTAGGCTTTCCAATAGGTAGGAGGTCATTAAAGCTTGGGGTGATGAGGTGATCAAGCAGTGGGGGTCGGAGGTGCACGGTGAGCCAATTAAAACCCTGCGGTCCCCGGGCAACGCGAGCGCTTCCCGACCGTTGTACCGGAAGAACATTTAGGCCTACTGTTGACACAGCCTCAGTGCGTCGCTTGCTTTTGAGAGAGGCGCGCAGTGCAGTGGCGGTGTGCCACGAGATCCTGTAAATTAGGAAAGCGTGCTGCGGAAGGAAAGAAAGGTTGGGGAACGATGCGCTCGAGCGGTGGTTCTCAAACTGGGGTCCCTGGCCCCCCTGGGGGGGTCCGCGGCCCGTAGTCAGGGTGTCTGTGAAAAATTATATATACTACATTGTTATGATAGATTTTGTTAAAAATTAATTAAACATATATTGTATACATTCATTAGTATCGTATGAAATATGAATGACAAACTCGTAGCCTAATGTGAAATTATTTGTTTGATACGTATGTGAGGGGGTCCTCAAAAACGTTCTCCCATAAAAGGGGTCCTGGGGGGGGGGGGGGGAATTTGAGAACCCCTGCGCTGGCGAAATAGGCTTACGCGCTGCCCTGTGGGGATGTAGTCCGTGGGGCGCTGGCGCACTTTCTCCATACCAGACAGTGGGGCCCATCCATGCCCTCAGCACGATGAATAGCCTACAAAGGCTAAACACATTGTTTATTTTTTGCTTTTTTTTTTGGGCCATATTTTAAACTGAATATTGGCAATAAACAGTGAACATTGCAAACATTAATAGTGGATTACTCTGAAGTCAGATTAGTTTCATAATTCTGTCTGCATGATTTGTTGTTCTTATGATGTTAAACTTATGGATCCTTTTTTTGGCGAAAGATTTCAGACTATTTCACCCCCTAAGGCCACATACGTTTGGCTGTACAGGACAGCGTTCGGAGGCATAGCTCTCACTGTTGATAACTAGTACTGGTAGCCTGTAGACTAGCTGCATGAGGAGCTAATGTAGCAACAATAACCGAGGCCGAGGTGGGGTTAAGCAAAGGTCTTTTGAGAGCCTGGTTCTCAAAATAATGAAACAACCTTCGCGAAACCTATTTCGGTCACCCGGATATGTCTGTATTTAATAAAATGACCGTCTTTTTTTTACCTGTAATCTTGCTGAAACCTGGTTTGATCCAGCTGTTGTCTTTCGCTCTCTTCTTTCTCTCCTCTTCTCTCATGTCTCCTCTACCTCGAATTGCACTGCTAGCAACAACCGTTGAACATTACAAAGATAAAAGTGTACATTCGCAACTTTAGCAGGCCAGCTACCAGTTTGACATGAAACTTTACAAACGAAATGGCTTTCATTCGGCTGGATATATATTTCGCCACACAAGCTCGATAGCAAAGGTGTAGGCCTATATAATTAGCTTTAAACATTTTACTTAATGCTTGCTATTAATAATTTTAAAATTTGCTAACAAGCTAAATGTCCTTGGATAAAAATGAATGCCCTGATACCATGAGCTCGATAAGGTAAGCTAATGAACGTAGACTACATGAAATACTGGCTAACTTATTTACCTTTGGTCAGTTAAATGAAGTGATTTTTTTCTCATTCTATCGTTTCGCTTTCTGATCCTGCAAGTCTGTCAATTTAGTCTTTACAAAGACTAAAGTTAGTTCTATTGCGCTTAACACCTCTTCCGTTTTTTTTAAACAAGCTTCTTTAAAAAGCCGTTAAGTCACCTGACCAAAAGCTGCCGTCAAAAAAAAAAATTGTTTTGTAACTAATTTTTTTTTTTTAATAAAAAAAAAAGCCAAATAAATTAATTTTACTATCTTACATTGAATATATCCAGTAAAATCTTACATAAATAATGTTACCCTGAATTTGATAGAAGAATTTAATTAGATTTTTAAATTGTTTTTTGGATGTAGTTTTTCATGACTTTGGAGCTTCATTGCTCATTGGCTGCATAAGGTTTTGAATTCCCAAATATGTCTCAGTATTTTTTACAGTCTCTGCTCAGTTTATATGATGACGTATGCATATATGAAAAGGCAGACACTGACTTTGACAAACTATTCTGTGAATCTACTTATTTTGCTTGGGAAATTTTTGTTTGCACTAATGTAAATCGTAAGTCGTAGCCAAAGACGACCTAGACGTCGAACCTGTGACTATATTGAATGGCCATGACGTAATATTAACATTTTCTTTTTGTTTTTTTTCCCTTCTTCTTTTTGCATAGCTGGCCCTGTCTCCATCAAGTAAGTATATGATGTGTTTTTATTCCTCGTTAGATTCGCGGGGTAATTTCATGTAGTTGTCGTTTTATTGTGATTGTGTTAAGCTGTAAAGTTTGTGACGGCTGTGTGGGCCCTTGCAGTGGTTGGAGACGCGACCCAGCAGACAGCAGTGTCCCGTGTGCAAGGCTGGAATCAGCCGAGAGAAAGTCATCCCCCTCTACGGCCGAGGGAGCTCCAGCCAAGAGGACCCCAGGTACGCTGCGCGTGTGTGTGCGCGTGTGCGTGTGTGTGTGCGCGTGTGTGAGTGTGTGTGTGCGTGAGAGTGCGTGTGCGTGTGTGTGTGTGTGTGTGTGTGTGTGAGAGTGCGTGTGTGTGTGTGTGTGAGTGTGTGTGTGAGCGTGTGTGTGTGTGAGCGTGTGTGTGTGTGAGAGAGTGTGTGTGTGTGTGAGTGTGTGTGTGTGTGCGCGTGAGTGCGTGTGTGTGTGTGTGTGTGAGTGTGTGTGTGTGTGTGTGTGTGTGTGTGAGTGCATGTGCGTGTGTGTAAACATGCACATACGTGTGCGTGTCGGCATTTCTCTCTCTCTCTCTCTCTCTCTCTCTGTCTGTCTGTCTGACTGCCCATCTTATCTGCCTGTCTGTTTGTTCTCTGACTCAGGTAATTACAGGAAAAGCAGGGGGAACCAGGGGAGCCAGTTTCATTCAAATATTGAGAGATTAGACTTTATCGTGCTGCTCCACTCTCCGCCAGCGCACACCACAGACAACTGAGGCCAGGCCCGGGTCAATTTTTATTCAAAATGCACTAGGCCAGGGATTTTCAAATCTGGTCCCTTTCAGCCAATAGGATCTGTGGCAAGTCAGTGACATTAATGAATCAATTAACTATGCACAACAAGAAAACCATCAGTACTGCCACACCTGAGAACAAGATTTGAGAATCTAATGTTTAGACTAGTGCAGATTTATGAAGATGATTTTTATTTGTTTTTTAAACTTTTTTCACAGGCAAATGACTGTTTTCACAGGCAAATGACAACAACATTTTTCTTTTTTTTCTTTCATGCAGTTGAACAGGTTTAGTCAGAAACATGTTTTAGTTGAAAACTCCTCAGGGTTCTGCAGGAGCTTGTCTGATTTTATTATTATTATTTTAAATGTATAAGTGCTCACAGTATCTCAGGAGTTTAGGTATTTGAAGCACGCATTTGACTCTGGGTCTGGGCCAGACGGGCTGGTCTGTTGAGGTTGTCGCGGTGACACTGTGAGGTCACAGGCAGGGGTTCTGACAGACAGTTCCGCCTCTCCTTCCGCAGGTTAAAGACTCCGCCCCGGCCTCCAGGACAGAGAACAGAGCCCGAGGGCAGAGGGGTGAGTAGACTCCGCCCACCCCCCCCCCCACCCGTCTCTCTGTCTGTGCCACGCCCATTCCCCTCCCTTCGCTGGCCACGGTCCTGCTCTGAGTCATCGCCCCAGGCTACGTACAGTGTGTGTAAAAGCAGTGCTGGCGCATGTCACGCGTTAGCGGGCAGTCTGTCAGCCCTGGCGAACCTACTTGATTGTGTACAAAACTGCAGTGAGCAGTAAACGTTGTGTGAACGTTGTGTGAACGTTGTGTAAACGCTGTGTGAACGCTGTGTGAACGTTGTGTAAACGCTGTGTAAACGTTGTGTAAACGTTGTGTAAACGCTGTGTGAACGCTGTGTGAACGTTGTGTAAACGCTGTGTAAACGCTCTTGCCTTTCCTGTGTTTCCCCAGGCGTTCCAGGGGTTTGGGGACACCGGCTTTCACATGTCCTTTGGGATCGGCGCCTTTCCCTTCGGCTTCTTCACCACAGTCTTCAACACCAACGACCCCTTCCACAGAGCAGGCACGCTCGCCCCCCCCCCCAACATCACACACCATCCCCTAACCCTAACCCTAACCCTAACCCAACGACCCCTTCCACAGAGCAGGCACGCCCCTACCCCTCAACATCACACACCATCCCCTAACCCTAACCCTAACCCTAACCCAACGACCCCTTCCACAGAGCAGGCACGCCCCTAACCCCCAACATCACACACCATCCCCTAACCCTAACCCTAACCCTAACCCAACGACCCCTTCCACAGAGCAGGCACGCCCCTAACCCCCCCCGATCACACACCGCACACACCACCCACCCCCCCGACATCACACACCGCACACACCAACCCCCACCCCATCCCACCCCACCACGGCAGGCATTACACACTCCTGCCTGTAACCTGTGTATTCACATGCACACACACACACACTCACACTCATGCACACACACACACACATGCTGTCACCCTCACAGACTCACAAATGTCATTTTGTTTCCCCCCCCCACCCCAGATCCTCACTACGCTGGCGATCACCAGGGTAACGGTAACCCCAACAACGGCAACAACTGGCAGGACTCCCTCTTCCTGTTTGTGGCCATCTTCTTCTTCTTCTGGCTGTTGAGCGTCTGAGAGAGAGAGAGGGGTGTGGTGGGGGGGATGGCACACGCGCACACACACACACACGCACACACGCACACACGCACACACCATGACTGAACAGCTGACCCGGGGGAATCGCGGTACAGTGCCACCGTACTGAATCACGGGGAGGTGGGGGTTTGCAGCCACATGGGAGTGCTGATCACTGATTGGTCGGATCTGAACTGAACCCAACCGGACAACAAATTACTCTTCTGCTCTGTCCCCCCTACTGTGAAAGTGGAGATGTTTCTGAAGAGGAAGTCACTGCAACTCGCTCCTCTGCTGGGGGGTCCCCCTCTGCTGGGGGGGGGGGAGGGGGGTCCCCCTTGCTCAGCCACACCGAAAACAGGGGAAAGGGGCGGGATTTGAGGGCAGGGGGCGGGTCCTGGGTCCAGCGAATCGCATGACGGACACTAAGAACGAGGGAAGCAGATCCTCTTCGACAGTCATCCCTGCTACCTGCTGGTTTCTCTGCACAGTGGCCACCTGTCCAATCGGGGTGGGGGTTGGGAGGAGGGGCTTAGGTGAATGACCAATGACGTGGGAGCGGTGTGGCTTGTTCTGTTCTGAGAGTGTCAGTATTGAGAGGTAAATTTTATGACAGTGTTAAATGAACAGAAATGTGTTATTTTTGTGTCGCGGTGGGGGGAGGGGGTGTTTTGGAGTGTCATCAGGAGTTTGATGATGTATTATTCATCACCATTATGGAAGTCAGTTGGCTGTGTGTGGGGGAGGCCTTTTGCATTGTGGGTAATCGGTATCTAATGACACTTCTCCGAGTGCTCACTCCCTCTAGCAGTAGGACAGCCAATCGGATCACTGCACACACACTCCCCATGGGACAGCCAATCAGACCACTGCACTCCCTCTCCCTGTGAGACAGCCAATCAGAACACGGTACTCCCTCTCCCTGTGGGACAGCCAATCGCATCACTGCACTCCCTCTCCCTGTGGGACAGCCAATCGCATCACTGCACTCCCTCTCCCTGTGGGACAGCCAATCGGATCGCTGCACTCCCTCTCCCTGTGGAGCAGCCAGTCAGATCAGATCATGATATTGGTGGAACAAGAAAGGACCGTTTCTGTTCCGGTCTTAAAACGTACAGGAGGAAACCGATTGTTTAACCAAATTTTCAAATTGGGATGGGGGCAGGTGTGAAATAAGTCTGCACATGACAGAATGACCCCCCCCATCCCACCCCATCTTTCTCATGGGGCGAGAGAAGAGCTTTTTGTTTTCACTCTCGCGCAAACTTTAAACCAGGAAGTGGCACGTTCAAGTCTGGCCGAGCACGCAGCGTCTGAAAGAGTTAAAATTTCACCTGCGGATGGAAAAGCAGGAGTTCAGCAGAAAGGTGACGTTTTTTTTATTCTGCGTGTTCGCAGTGTGGAGGCGTGCGGTGTGCGAGGGGGAGAGGAGAGGGTGGTACGGCACCGTTCCGCATTGGTGACCGTCCAAATGTCAGGTCTGGCTGTTAAAAGAAAGCTTATTTAAAGAAAAATATATATATATATACATTACTGACATCAAACTCGATGTGATCCTAACGATAGTCATATTTCTAATACAGTGAGTATTCTGATCGTGTTTGTGTGCGCGTGCGCGTGTGTACACATGTACATACACAGTGTAAATGGTGACTTTGTGTTTTTTTTTTTTTTATTTTGTGAGAGGTGTCGTCCGAGTTCTGTGACCCCCTGCTCTGACCTCCGGGGGCTTTTCCTCGCCTCCCCCGCAGTGCACACTGGTCACGGATTGGTCGGTACACCCCTGTGTGTTGCAGCCTGGGCCCAATGAGAGTCCAGCGTGTATGTGTAAGAACAGAGTTTTTTTTTTTTTTTTTTAGACTTCAGCCATTGGAGGGAATACATCTCTGTACGATTCGCTCACCTTTCTCGACGCGCGCACACACACACACACACACACACACTCGTGTGTATGTTGACTCCATAAGGTATTAATAAATATAACAGAAAGAGGACTGGATGAACATTAGAGGAGGAGGGAGGGTGGGGTCAGTGGGTTGTCATGGTTATTTACAGGTATTGGGTTTTCTCCCCCCCGATATTACTTTTTTCTTACTTTTTTTTTTTTTTTTTGCATATCTGTCTAATCAAATCGGATATTTCTATTTCATGTCTTTTGTGACACTAAAAACGAAAGAAAGTGCTTCAAATCAAAAAAAAGTCCAAAACCAGTTGGAGAAAGTGGTTAATTTCAGAAAAAGCAGAACAATGCATTTTTCCTGCAAATTAAATAAATGTTTAATACAATCAAGTGTGGCCTGGGAACTTTCCGCGTCTGTGTGCGTTTGAGAAAAGTTGTCTTCCTGTTCTGCATCAGGGTGTATGAAATTTTATTTGTTTCCCTTTATTTAAAGTATGAAATGTTGCCTCTGCATCATGTTCAGCTCTGTATCTTCATTAGTGAATTGGGCTAAGCACCTGGAAGAGTACCTTAACATACCAGACTGTGGGACCCATCCACACACTGGAAGAGTACCTTAACATACCAGACTGTGGGGCCCATCCACACACTGGAACAGAGCCTTAACAGACACCAGACCATGGGACCCACTCACACACTGGAACAGAGCCTTAACAGATACCAGACCATGGGGCCCATCCATGCACTGGAACAGAGCCTTAACATACCAGACTGTGGGGCCCATCCACACACTGGAACAGAGCCTTAACAGACACCAGACCATGGGACCCACTCACACACTGGAACAGAGCCTTAACAGACACCAGCCCATGGGACCCACTCACACACTGGAACAGAGCCTTAACAGATACCAGACCATGGGGCCCATCCACACACTGGAACAGTGCCTTAACAGATACCAGACCATGGGGCCCATCCACACACTGGAACAGTGCCTTAACAGATACCAGACCATGGGGCCCATCCACACACAGGAACAAATGCTTTAACAGATATATTGGTGTGGGTGAAGCAACAGTGAGCTGTCAATGATAGCATTGCATTTGTTCTCTAACACAAGGCCAGTATGATAGGGTTGCTTAATCATGTGACCAAGAGGCTCCTCCCACTTTGGAATGAATTCAAATTTGCAATTTCATGAATGTACTACAATTAGTGATGTTCAGAATTTTATTTGCTCATTGCTCTTAATAAATATATATTTTATCATTATTGCAGGTTTCTACAGCAAAATTGTTATTTTCTGTATAAAAAGGGATTTCAAAAAAACAAAATCACACATACACACTACTGTACCGAAATATATTGGGGTTTCTTTTTTACCTGGCTATGAAAATGATTTGGCTCCACATTTCAGTTTGTTTTCAGTTATTAAAAACTGGCCTGTCTATTCAATATAATTTTAAATTATTTAAAAACCAGCTCTTTCAAGCTGCAGTTTTTGAAATTGTAAAATAAACACATTCTATAAAATGTACAGTTTCTTCACATACACCTGAATCAGGCCGATTTAGAAAACATTTTTTACATTGTTGCTCACACATCATAACAGCTGTCCTCTCGATCACTGTCACTCATACATATTCAGTTGAGACTCCAGTTCTGTGAGAAATGTATCAACATGAAAAACAAATACAACGACTTACTTTTATGACTTGTGCTGGAAAAAAAATAACGGTAGATACTTGGCCCATCTGATATCGTTTAAAACAAATAACGCAATCTGTATAATGAACAACTATAAGCGCTGTTGTAAGCTGATAGAACACTTGAAAATTAACTCCAGGGAAAGTTTCTGGTTGGACGTGCCAGGCATACATCACGTAGGAATGATATGTAATGGGCAACCAATCACTTTCACTGAGATTTTTTTTTGTGAGAAACTCTCTAGGATCCTTGCTTACACAGTGAAGCACACACAGTGGATAAGGGCACTTCTGCAACTGATGTCCCAGGTCAGTATCCTCCTTGCTGGTGCTCTGTGATTGGCTGCAGACCGTCCCAGAGGACAAGCGTGATTGGCTTCCCGGCAGCCCCCAGAGGGTAAGCTGAAAAGTTTCTGTGGTGCTCTTTGATTGGCTGCAGAGTTTCTGTGGCTACGTTCCAAACTTGGAGAAGCCCGCCTTTTTCATGACGCAGTAAAACAATTAGCATTTTCTTTTAGCATTTTTTTAAAAGTGCAAACAGACACAGACATGTAAACTTATAACACTCCAACAGGCAGGAGAAAGAAAGGAGGGAGAGGAACAGTGAAGTGAAGAAAGATAGAGCGAGCTGTGAGATGACCATGATGCCACTTTACCCATAGGAAACAGAGGAGCCCCAATGGCAGCTGGTGGACACTTACTGGCTCCTTCCTGATATCTAGGAAATACAACCAGAAAGCATCCACCAATCACCTGCAGCCACTGTTGAGTTGATCGTTACCAATGGACTCTGTGATTGGTGGAGCTCCTCTCTACAGTTTTTTTTGTTTTTTGTTTTTTTGTTCATGAGTTAAGGTGACATCACAGCCGTCCCAACCCTTCGGAGTTATCACAGGGGCGGAAAAAGAGGAGGCGGGGGGGGGGGGGTCTTTTCACCATCCATCCTCTTCTCAGTTGCTTTTCGCCACTTTGTTCTTCTTGTTGAGGATGCCCATCAGATTCTTTGACATGTAATACGGCTTCTCGACACTTCCGTCGTTTCGCTCCAGGTCTTCCACTGCAGGAGGAGGGGCCCCAGGGGGTGAAACAAGCACAACCTTAATCTGCGTACCTGTGTGTCTACCTGTGTACCTTAGACCTGTTCAGCTTTGTACCTGTATGACTGTACAACTGTGTACCTGTGTACCAAAGACCTGTTCAGCTTTGTACCTGTATAACTGTACAACTGTGTACCTGTGTAATTGTACAAATGTGTACCATTGTCATTTTAGTTTATTGTTTTTGCCTGGAACCCGAGAGGGGGGAGGGTGAAGTTGTCTGTTTATTTCATTTTCATGTTGGTATGGGTGCGCTCTCTCTCTCTCTCTCTCTCTCCCTCTCCCTCTCTCTCTCTCTCCATGCGGCAACCAACAGTGTTTCCTGGAACTGCTGCACCTCCCTCCCAGGGGTGTCACCCTGGCGTGTGACACTGTACAACTGTATACCTGTGCAACCACACAACTGTGTACCTGTGTAACTGTAAAAATGTGCACCTGTGTAATGTCAGAACAGTGCAATCTTGTACCTGTACAATTGTTTAACTGTTCATCTGTAGAACTCTGCTGCTGCCTAACTGCCTGTACCTGTATAAATGTGTAACTGTACAGGGTTCAGCTGTTGAGCTGCGCATAGGTGTGTACAGACCACAAAGGTCACCTCAATGCTTCCCCTAGTGGCAAGCAGGAGCACTGCACCGTAATTCATGTCAGGGCTGAACAGGCAGGCGAACACAGTTAATACGTAACCGCCGTTAACTTCGACATCGGCTTTTTCCACCTGTACAACAGGCGAGCGGGCGGTGTGCGGTTGTCGCGGTGTGCGGTTGTCATGGCGGCAGTACTCACGGAAACAGAGGAAGAGCGTGTCCACGCACATGTTGTAGACGCTGAAGAAGCCGCTCGCGATCAGGTAGGTGCCAACCACCACGGTCTGCAGGACGGCACGCAGGAATAAGACTTAGTGGCGATCTGATCAAGGCTTTTAAATTCATAAAAGGGATTAACAAAGTGAACTACAAGAGACTGTTCAGGCTTGAGTTACTGTAGTAGAACGAGGGGGTATAAATTCAGCACAGATGTTAAGAAGTATTTCTTCCACACAGAGAGTAGTCAACTGTGTGGAAGAGCTTGCCAGGCCATGTAGTAGAGGCAGAAACACTGGGGGTTACTCAAGGCCAGGCTTAGTATGGTGCTAGATGCTATGTAGTTTGTTTGTAAACCGATCGTGTGAATGCTTAAAGTGTCCGTGAATGCGCATGCTCTGTGAATCGTTGTCTGGCTTTGCTGAATGCCACTTTTGGCATATAATGGATCAAACTTGATTTAATTCTATAAGTAAACTGCAAAATTTAGACACAAATTCATGGTGAATAAATGAATTTCGAAGAGTAAAAGACAACAGTGGCATTGGGTTTTAGCATGTTGCTATGTGGTCATTGCTGTAAAACTGCTCGAGCTCGTCTTCTGTTGTTTAATGACTGAAGGAGAATCATATTCCATCGACACTGCTGCCCGTCATATAAGAACACTGTCAATGCAAATACTGCACACACAATATGACGCACGTTTGGAGATGTTTACGTAAATTTGTATTGTGTGGTCGAACCACGGATTACGCAAGTTAGAATGATGAAGTTAGCTTGAGTTTGGGGTGTTGCGCATGTCAAAAAAGTTATCTTTTGATTACATGCTTGCAAATGTAAAGGCACACTTTAATCAGATCAATGTACAGGTAAACAGTTCCTTTGGAATCTTGGAATGAATGTATTTAAAATGATGAAATATTCTGCATGCAAATGTGGCTAATGTACTGAATACTGAAATGGCCTGTTTTTTTCTGGAGTGACCACCAGGTACAGTCAGACATACATGCACAAGGACTTACAATGATGGGCACCCAATAGTAGTTAAGCTGTTGGGCATTGAAGGTGTCCCCGGGCATTCTGATTCTCCCAGAGAAGAAGAAGAAAGCCAGCACACCTGAGGGGGTAAGGAGGAGGAGTTAACCGACTGACCAACCAATCATATCACTGTGTCTAAGGTCCAATGGCAACAGCAAAGTTGCTATTTGAAAATCAAACAGAAAGCATTGAGACAATATTATATTCATTAATATTACTAATATTACAATTTTAACCCAGTTCTAGCACTAGCCTTAAAGAGTATATTCGGCCTGACATTACAAAGTTGTATTCAAACACACTGTATGCGACAAAACAGAAACCTCAGAAATGGCAGGAATTTAAAAAATGAAAAACTGAACACTACTAATTGCAGTTACATATCATTAGAGTGGCAGCTGAATGAACTGATGGCCAATTATTTCTCACCGACTCCTCCCACAACCAGCAACTTCCCAAAGAACAGCAGCAGGTCCGTCACTTTATCCAGCACCACTACCCTGGGGGCAGAGAAAAGGTGTGTCAGGGAAACAAAACCCCCAGAAAACTTTGGTTCCGCTAAATCAAACACAACCAAATTGCACTCTGGGAAAAAATACTTATATGTCCACACACACACACACACACACACGCTCACACGCACACACAGACACACACATATGCACACACACACTCTCTCACACACAAACACACACACACTCTCTCACACACATGCACACATATGCACACACAAACACGCTCACACACACACACACACACACTCTCACACACACACACGCACTCTCACACACACACACACACACACACACACACACACAGCAGAACCTACCGGATGATGTTCCGCATTAGCAGCAGGAAGGCATTCTTCGCCGACACACAGAAGTTTTTTCCATATATGGCAACCTGTCAATCAAACAGCAGTGGCGCGGATGAACCATGTGACTGAGTAATGGATGAGTGACAGACTCGGACATAGACTGAAACATTTTACAGCCAATGGATAACGTACAATAATGCACAAGTCCCTAAATCCTGTAATAAAATGGACTTGATTGACTGAGACACTGACCCACACTGACAGGCAAATGTATAGACTGATTCAGACACAGGACAGACAGACCATGATGTATGACAGACGGACAGACAGACAGACTGACCATGATGTATGACAGACAGACAGTCAGACGGACAGGCTGACCATGATGTATGACAGACAGACAGTCAGACGGACAGACAGACAGACTGACCATGATGTATGCATTTCTGTTGAGAAACTTGATGAATTTCTCCAGACACCAGAAGCAGCACTTCAGGCAGCACATGACGAAACGAGCACAGCCATTCTGAGCGGCTGCAGAGAAACACAGCGACTTGCATCACAGAGGTTCAACTGAGAATCGCTATGGTTACAGCGACTTGCATTACAGAGGTTCAACTGAGAATCGCTATGGTTACAGCGACTTACATCACAGAGGTTCAACTGAGAATCGCTATGGTTACAGCGACTTGCATCACAGAGGTTCTACTGAGAATCGCTATGGTTACAGCGACTTGCATTACAGAGGTTCAACTGAGAATCGCTATGGTTACAGCGACTTACATCACAGAGGTTCAACTGAGAATCGCTATGGTTACAGCGACTTACATCACAGAGGTTCTACTGAGAATCGCTATGGTTACAGCGACTTGCATCACAGAGGTTCTACTGAGAAACGCTATGGTTACAGCCACTTACCTCACAGAGGTTCTACTGAGAAACGCTATGGTTACAGCCACTTACCTCACAGAGGTTCTACTGAGAAACGCTATGGTTACAGCCACTTACCTCACAGAGGTTCTACTGAGAAACGCTATGGTTACAGCCACTTACATCACAGAGGTTCTACTGAGAAACGCTATGGTTACAGCCACTTGCATCACAGAGGTTCTACTGAGAAACTCTATGGTTACAGCCACTTACATCACAGAGGTTCTACTGAGAAATAGACTGGTTCGACTGAGAATCAGAGGTTCTGCTAAGAAACACAGAGGTTGTATATCAGTGTTTCTACCTCTAAACTTGTGGTCCAAATATTCCAGTACGATCCGGATGAACTGGATGATCGTTAGGATCAAAGCCCCGAATGCCAAAGAGCCCACGTGGTATCTGTGCAGATGGAGTGAGAAAGAAAGAGAAAGAGAGAAACCGAGAGAGGGAGAGAAGGGGGAGGAGGAGAGAGAGCACGAGAGAGAGAGGCAAGACACCATTACATTACATCACATTTTATTTGGCGGAATCTTTTATCCAAAGCGACGTAAAATATGTGCATGCCAAAGGTCGCTGGAACTCCTACGGAGTTAAAATTCACATAAAGTATCTGTTATCCACAGCTGCGAACATCAAGTCTAGCTCACACGGTAAAAACACTGTCTAAGGGAGCATAGACTCGTACATAAACACCACCACAAACTAACTGGGTAGCCTAAATAATCAACACGTTCGGTATTCCAGGAGCCCAGACCCTGCCTGTTTTTGGGCTTGTCGTCAGCTCTCGAGGCGTCCACAGACGTCACCGACCGCCCGAGGCGAGCTCGTACTCCCTTCTCGTCTCACATCGAGACCGTTAGCACGTTAGCACATTAGCCACATTCGCTCGAGGCTGCCTGAACCCCGCGGAGACGAGGCGACGGCGCCCCCTGGTGGCAGCGGTCCTCACCGTAGGCAGCGCATGAAGGACTGGGAGACGGGGAACATGGGGATGTCCGAGGGCTTGTGGAAGGCCCAGTAGTAGGAGGCGAAGGCCCCGGCCAGGGTGCACTGGCCCAGCGCGATGACGAAGTTGACGCACCAGAGGAAGGCCAGCACGTTGTAGATCTGCAGGTTGAAGAGGTTCCGCTGGAACAGGCCCTCGTTGTTGTACTTGATGAAGATGCAGCTCGCTGACGGGCAGGTGCGCTGGTAGGCGGAGGAGTTGAAATTCTGGGAGAAAGAAAGAAGGGGTTGGGGGGAAAGGGGGACGAGGAAAGCGAGGAGAAAGGTAGAGATTATGGGGAATTGGGAGGAAACTATCTCCAAATTCCCCCAAACTCTCCTCCTTTTCCCCCACAATCCCCTCCCATTTTCCTATAATGTCCTCCCATTTCTCTGTAATCATCTCCCATTTCCCCACAATCTCCTCCCATTCCCCCTCAGACTCCTCCCATTACCATAGTCTCCTCCCATTCCCCCACAATCCCCTCCCATTTCTCTATAATCTACTCAGACTCCTCCCACCCCCTGCAGACTCCTCCCACTCCCCCTCAAACTCTTCCCACTCCCCCTCAGGCCCCTCCCACTCCCCCTCAGGCTCCTCCCACTCCCCCTCAAACTCTTCCCACTCCCCCTCAGGCCCCTCCCACTCCCCCTCAGGCTCCTCCCATTTACCAGTGGATTGCAGGACTGCGTGCCGTTGATGGAGCTGCATTCTGCTTCAGTGGAGTCCAGGGCCACAACTCTGTACATGGGATCCCCAGAGGTGGCCAGGTACCTGAGCGTTCACTGGGTCAACTCACATAACGGGGACATGGAGGGCACTGCCCGGCTCACTGACACGGCACGGCACGGCACAGACAGCCGGAATACCGCCCATTACTGACACACACCACAGACCAGCACATGATGGCATAAAGACACGCGTAGAAACGCAGAGCGCTCAAAACTGCAGGCTGGCACTCATGCAAGCACACACACGCACACACACGCACACACGCACGCACGCAAACACGTTAGAGGATACAGTGCAGTAACTCCCCAGTAGGCCACACACACCACCAGCAGGACGAAGGTGATGAGGGGGTAGACCAGCGATGACATCATGTGACTCACAGCCCTGCGGACAAGAGGAGCACACAGTCAGTTCTGATGATGACGTCATCGTCATAGTCACTGTTGAAGCAAGAGCATCATGCAGGTGGGTGGTGGTTGAGGCGAGTTCCTCCCCTTCACTTCACTGTAAAAGCACATACAAGCATGCTGAAATCATGGAATGGAATGGAATATAATGTGATGGAATGGGATATAGTGTAATAAACTGAATGGAAAGGAATATAATGGAACTGAATACATGGAATGGGATAGAGCGTAATATATTGAATGGAATGTAATGGAATGGAATGGGATCGAGTGTAATAAACTGAATGGAAATGAATACATGGAATGGGATATAGTGTAATGAATGGAATATAATGGAATTGAATACACGGAATGGGATATAGTGTAATGAATGGAATGGAATAGAATATAATGGAATGGGATATAGTATAATAAACTGAATGGAATGGAATGGAATATAATGGAATGGAATGGGATATAGTGTAATAAACTGAATGGAATGGAATATAATGGAATTGAATACATGGAATGGGATATAGTGTAATGAATGGAATGGAACGGAATATAATGGAACTGAATACATGGAATGGGATAGAGTGTAATGAATGGAATGGAATGGTAGTGCAGCAGGGAAGCTCGTACTTGCTGGACTCCTTGATGAGTGCGATGGCGATGAGAATCCGCTTCCGGAGGAAGATGAGAAGCAGGAGCAGGATGACTTCCACCACGGAGAGGATGATCACTGAGGGAAAAGGCGAAGAGGCAGGGTTACATTCTGTCTGTACCCACCAGGAGAGAGAGAGAGAGACAGACAGACAGATGGATGGATGGATGGACTCACAGAAGGCCAGCCAGGTGTCTTTGATCTGCAGGTACACAGAGAAGTTGGTGGTGAAGCCCACTTCCTTGTAGGTCAATGCGGAGGTTTTGAAGTTGTCATACTCCCAGTAGCAGTGCCATATTCCTGAGAGGAAAGAATCAGGAAGTGAGAAGCCTGTATGGGATCACAGTACAGACCCACACAGACACACCACACAGTACAGACCAACACAGACACACCACACAGTACAGACCAACACAGACACACCACACAGTACAGACAAACACAGACACACCACACAGTACAGACAAACACAGACACACCACACAGTACAGACCAACACAGACACACCACACAGTACAGACCAACACAGACACACCACACAGTACAGACCAACACAGACACGCAGTACTGACAGTGTGTGTTGCTCACCGTAGGCTATTACAGCCAGCACTCCCACTATGAGGACCCAGATAATCACCGCAGCCGTGAAGCGCAGGAGCAGGAGGAACATCATACTGAGCAGCATGGCGATCAACAGACCTCTGAGAGAGAGGGGGGGGGGGGGGGGGAGGGAGGGAGGAGAGGGGGGAGAGAGAGAGGGGGGGGAGGGAGGGAGGGAGGGAGGGGGGGGGGAGGGAGGGAGGGAGGAGAGGGGGGAGAGAGAGAGGGGGGGAGAGGGGGGGAGAGAGAGAGGGGGGGAGAGGGGGGGAGAGAGAGGGGGAGAGAGAAAGGGGAGAGGAGGAGAAAGGAGATGAGAGACGAAAGGAGAAGAGACAGAGGGGAGGAGGAGGACAGAGGAGGAGGAGGAGTAGAGAGTAAGTAACGTAGGATTGGTGGATGGGGTGCAGTAGTGGGCGTGGCCAGTGGGGCAGTCTGGTTATAAGAACACTGGGACCACACCAAACACAAGCCAAGGACAAAGAACTGAATGCTTCCAGTGTATAATCATATTTATCCCCATTTAGGAAAATATACAGATTGATATTTTAGTATATATGAACATCTGTTCATGCTTTGGGACTTTTTGTCCTCTAAAAATTCCATTAAGCAGTTCTGGAGTGTAGAGCAGGGCTGTGGAATCTGTCGACCACCAGGGGGCAATGTAGAACAAGATGTTCTCCTTCTCTGGTAAGGGGATTGGGGGGAGGTGGTGGTCAAAGAGCAATGACCTACTACTCACATGAGGATCCAGGGCCAGGATGAGGCAAAGTCCTCGAAGATGCGAACTCCCACCTCCTCCGCGTTGAAACCAGAAAACAGGTCACTAAGCAGGAAGTGGACAGTCTGGGGTGTTAGCGCACGTTCTAAAACAGCACTATTCTACAACAGCACCATTCTAGAACAGTTCCATTCTAAAACACCAGTATTCTACAACAGCGCCATTCTAGAGCAGCGCCATTCTAGAACAGTACCATTCTAAAACAGCACCATTCTAGAACAGCAATATTGTACAACATCACCATTCTAGAAGAGTACCATTCTAATACAGTACCTTTTTACAACAGCACAATTCTAGACCAATAGCATTTTAAAACACCCATATTCTACTACAGCACCATTCTAGAACAGCACACTTCTAGACCAACACCATTCTACAACACCATTCTAGAGCAACACCATTCTAGAATAGTACCATTCTAAAACAGCACTATTCTATAACAGCACCATTCTAGAACAGCAATATTGTACAACATCACCATTCTAGAAGAGTACTATTCTAATACAGCACTTTTCTACAACAGCACAATTCTAGACGAATAGCATTTTAAAACACCCATATTCTACTACAGCACCATTCTAGATAGTGAATCTGGATATTCATAGGTGTTCATTCGATAAAATAAACACGTCTGCTTTCAGAAAAAATGAGAGTACAGGGTGTGTTGAGAATTTCAAAATACTGTGCCTCTCTAAATTTGTAACAATATTGTCCATCCCTAAATATAAATCGATTGTGACTTTATCCATTGTGGCATTATTATTAGCAGAAATATTCTGCCAGAGCTACTGGGGAATTGCAAATATACTGACTAATTCCTGTACTGCTGCTGACTAGTGTTATTATAAATGCTCCGTTTGATTAATTTAATGGCCTCTTGAGAAAGTCAACATCGCATTAGTTTTGCGAGTGTTTAAAAGAATGTGGGAAAACAAACAGTGGATCTCATTAATCACTTCATGGTTCAGATACAGCTGTTGTTAGATAAGGTTCTGTGCCTTAATATTAGCAAAACTTTTGCAGTTACCGAAAACCTTTGCACTTTTCTTTCCAACCAATCAGATGCCTTCTTTATATTGTTTCAAACGACATGCTTTTCGCCATCAGTACCGACTACTGGCACTAAGAATACAGACAGACTGGAAAGTTAAGCAGATCACTAATGGTACTAGGAATACAGACAGGCACTACAGACAGACTAAAAAGCAAAAACAGAACACAAGTAGCACTAGGACTACAGACAAATTAGTCACCATTAAGACAAACATCACCAGGAGAAAATGGTGGTATCTAAGACTAACAATAGTAGAACAGCAACTCACGAGCCATACTGTGGATTTCTGAATGTGAGAAACAGAGAGAGATAAAGAGTTCACGCAGAGGGTGATATTATAGTGTGTGTGTGTGTGTGTGTGTGTGTCTGTGCATATGTGTGTGTGTGTGTGTGTGTGTGTGTGTGTGTGTGCGTGCGTGCATGCGTGCATGCTTGTGTGTGTGTGTGTGTGTGTGTGCGTGTGCGTGCATGCGTGCATGCCTGCCTGTGTGTGTGTGTGAGGGTGTTCGTGTGTTACAGTGCTCTGCATTGTCTGGTTCGTTTACCCACATGTGGTTTGCGGGTTTGTTGTGTGCAGAGAGCATTATGGGTAAACAGTGGTGTGGGAGAGTCAGAGAGCCAGAGCAGGATGTGCAGGAGGGGGCGGGGCTTACCCGGTGGCATTCCGGATGGCGTTGGCCGTCTGGTTGGGAGAGGACATTCCCGGAAGGATGAAGTCTCCCGGAATCTTGCCCAGAGAGCCAACTGAGGGCAAGCACCTTCCCAACACTGAGAGAGAGAGAGAGAGAGAGAGAGAGAGAGAGAGAGAGAGAGATGGAATACAACCACAACACCACACGTATTTACCTATACACAAACATTTACACACGCGCACACAAACACACACACAAACACGTGCACACACACTGTTATATTATGCTGATTTATTTTTATTGCAACTTTTTACTGTTAGTTATTGTTACTATGTATTGTTACTTCTATTGTTTTTATTTTTGTTTTTATACATTGCCATGTATCTACCAAGCTTTAGCAATACAAATGTACAAATTTGTCATGCCAATAAAGGGAATTGAATTGAATTGAGAGAGAGAGAGAGAGAGAGAGAGAAAGAATTTTAAAAAACCCTTTATTTGGATTACAAAATGATAACAAATTCTCAAAAATAAAAAGTAATGAACCAGCAAACAAAGACAATTAAATAAAATTAGTAAGGAGGAGTTGTTGGTGGAGATAGAGAACAAATGAGAAGGCACTGTGACATATTACTACAACACCTGCAATAGTGAACAATTTAATTTAATTAAAATTCAAATGTGCTTTATTTGCATGACAAGTAAACTTGTGTTGCAAAAGCAATGGGACATACAAAATGACAGACCCCTACAACCAGAAGAGGGGGAAGAAATAATAAAAGAAAAGAGTAACAAGCCCCCCCATACACATATGAAAGTATAGACACACACACACACACACACACACACATACATATGCACACACATACCTAGGTTAAAAGACACTTAGTTCATAATGCAACAATTTATGAATCAGTATTAATAATGAACACAGAAGATATTTTGTATTATACCACCATTTAGTCCACACTCTCTCTGACTGTAATTTGTGGCAGGCAGAGACATGCTGGGCTGCCACCTCTATTGCGCCGTCCTCTTCCCCCAGAAGCATTTTTAATTTATTTGGTACGGATAGGTATTCAATTTGATTAATCTGCGCAGTGAATTTGGCAAAATGTTGATTTCTGACTGAGAGGTACTTGAACACACGTCAGTGAACCGTGGTGTGGGACACTGTAACCGTTAGCTGTCCCGCAGGTAGCTGCGCACACACTGTCTGCAAAGACCGGAAGACAAAGTGTTACCTGACGATGAAGGAATGGTGAAGAAAGGACAAAGCTCTTTCTCAACAATCTCTTTGACGGGCTGTGAGAGAGAGAGACAGAGAGAGAGAGAGCGGGAGAGGGAGAGAGAGAGAGACAGAGAGAGAGAGAGCGGGAGAGGGAGAGAGAGAGACAGAGAGAGAGAGCGCAGGAGAGAGAGGGAGGAGAACCATCCGTTAGCATTTAAGCATACTCTCTAGTCTTTGATCAAACTAACAGTTAATCATGTATTAAACAACAGAGACACATTGAGTAAATTCACACACACACACACACACACGGGAGCATGCATGACCGTGCACGCAAACACACCCGCGGACACCCAGGAACGCAGGAACGCAGGAACAGGTCTTTCTTGAAAAATGCATTTTATTTCTCAGTGATAACAAACACAAACATGTAAAAAAAAAATTTTAAATGATACAATTCACACGCATGTTGGCACACTCACAAACACACATCAGCACACACAGATGCACTCACAAACCTACATCAGCACACACAGATGCACTCACAAACACACATCAGCACACACAGGCACACTCACAAACACACATCAGTACACACAGATGCACTCACAAACCCACATCAGCACACACAGATGCACTCACAAACCCACATCAGCACACACAGGCACACTCACAAACACACATCAGCACACACAGATGCACTCACAAACACACATCAGCACACACAGATGCACTCACAAACACACATCAGCACACACAGATGCACTCACAAACACACATCAGCACACACAGATGCACTCACAAACACACGTTGCCACACGCGGGCGCGGAATGTGGCGTACCAGCTTGGTGGTGGCCAGGTTAAGGGAGGGCACGCAGTACTGTGGTCTGGGAAAATCCTTCGCCTGAGCAGTCGGGAGGTAGAACTCAGGAGACAATACCCAGAATTCAGTGGGGCACTGTTTTACACACACCTGCAAAGAGACATTTTTTTATTCTTGTGGGCAAGTTAAACACTTAAAAGGGACATGAACAGAGTGAGAGAGTGGCTGACACCTTCACTTCCAAGGACACTGACACACTGAGTCACTGACGCATTGAGACAGAGACACAGACACACTGAGTCACAGACACACTGAGACAGAGACACAGACACACTGAGTCACAGACACACTGAGTCAATGACGCACTGAGACAGAGACACTGACACACTAAGACAGAGACACACTGAGACAGAGACACAGACACACTGAGTCACAGACACACTGAGACAGAGACACAGACACACGGAGTCACTGACACACTGAGTCACTGACACACTGAGACAGAGACACTGACACACACTGAGACAGAGACACAGACACAATGAGTCACTGAGACACTGACACACACTGAGACAGAGACACACTGAGACAGAGACACAGACACACTGAGTCACTGAGACACTGACACACACTGAGACAGAGACACAGACACACACTGAGACAGAAACACAGACACACTGAGTTACAGACACACTGAGACAGAGACACAGACACACGGAGTCACTGACACACTGAGTCACTGACACACTGAGTCACTGACACACTGAGTCACTGACACACTGAGACAGAGACACTGACACACACTGAGACAGAGACACACTGAGACAGAGACACAGACACACTGAGTCACTGAGACACTGACACACACTGAGACAGAGACACACTGAGGCAGAGACACAGACACACTGAGTCACTGAGACAGAGACACTGACACACTGAGACAGAGACACAGACACACACTGAGACAGAAACACAGACACACTGAGTTACAGACACACTGAGACAGAGACACAGACACACTGAGACAGAAACACAGACACACTGAGTCACAGACACACAGACACACTGAGTCACTGATACATTGAGACACAGACACACATGGGGTAAACTGACTTGCGTTGTGGGACACTGCAGGCCATTCAGGGCGGCTGCCATGATGTTGGTTGCCGTGGCGCACTTTATGATATTGAAATAAAACACGCTGTTCTTCTCTCTGTCAGAAACACAAGGGGCCATAACTGTGACACTCGGCGGAGGCTTCCGGAACGCCAGAGCGCAGTCACTCAGCACAGCACACGCACGCACGCTCAGAGAACAGACAGGTCAGTTTACTTGTTCAGTCCCAGGCCGCAGAACATTCCGGTGGAGTTGCGGGGGTAGAGGACGTGGCGAGGGTCACCGTACAGCCAGGCTGGACAGAGGAGAAGGAAACAAATGCATGTGAGGGCATGAGTGTGTGTGTGTGTGTGTGTGTGTGTGTGCGTGAGTGTGTGTGTGTGTGTGTGTGCATGTGTGTGTGTGTGTGTGTGTGTGTGTGTGTGTGTGTGTGTATGTGTGTGTGTGTGTGCGTGAGTGTGTGTGTGTGTGTGTGTGTGTGTGTGCATGTGTGTGTGTGTGTGCGCGTGAGTGTGTGTGTGAGTGTGTGTGTGTGTGTGTGTGCGTGTGTCTGTGTGTGTTTATGTGTGTCGGTATTTTTGTGTTCAAGTGTGTAAGTGTGTAAGGGTGTCTATGTGTGTAAGTGTGTGTGTGTGTGTGGATGCGTGTGTGTGTGTGCGCATGTGTGTGTGAATCTGTGTGTGTGTGTGTAAGTGTGTGTGTGTGAATCTGTGTGTGTGTGTGCGCGCACGCACGTGCGTGTGTGTGTAAGTCTAGAGCACACATTATCAAGATAACCTCATTGTCTATTCACTTTTGACCTGTTTCCAATTTTATGTTTGCCTGAGATAAGCCAAGAGCTTTCTACAAGGGGCCTAGGAGATAGAGTGGGAGGAGCTAGGAGATAGAGTGGGAGGAGCTAGGAGAGAGAGTGGGAGGAGCCAGAAGAGAGAATGGGAGTTGGGACAGGGGGCATCAGCAGTAAATGAGGAAGTGAACAGAGTCATTTTGGGATGTACCATCTGTACCATCCTCTCACACACATTTATATGCACTGCAACTCTACCAGCGCTGACAGGTACAGAGAGATAGTGAGAAGGAATGAGGGAAGGAGGAAGGGAGGAAGAGAGAGAGAAGCTGCACCGTTGTGTAGGGACAAAACATAAACTTACCCATAATTCCCACCACCAGGTATCCTCCAATGGCAGCCATGAAGAGAATACAGCAGATCACATCTGTGCAGCTCCTGAGAGAGAGAGAAATAGAGAGAGAGAGTAAGTAATAGGAGCAATCGCAATACAGTAAAATCATTTAGACCAGAATCCAGTGAAATCATTTAGACCAGGATTCAGTAAAATCATTTAGACCAGGATCCAGTGAAATCATTTAGACCAGGATCCAGTGAAATCATTTAGACCAGGACCCAGTGAAATCATTTAGACCAGGACCCAGTGTAATCATTTACACCAGGATCCAGTGAAATCATTTAGACCAGGATCCAGTGAAATCATTTAGACCAGGATCGAGTGGATCTGCAGGGGAAGACTGAAGCGGACGGGAAGGGGTGGGACGGGGCGGGAGGACACTCACCTGTTGTGTATCGGCCCATTGAACGTGGGATCGTGCTGGGCTGGATCCCCTGCAATGAGAGAGGGAGGGAGGACATATTTACCTCCAAAGACTTTGCCTGTTCCAATAACATAAACAACATGCAAAGCGAAATTCTGTCCTTGATTCAATACCCATAGTGTGACAACGCTGCCTTTGACAAACTGCTGACACACGCGTTCACTACTGTACTACTGTACGAACACATACGCGCACACACACTCTGCACACACACACAAACACACGCACACTCCCCACACACACACACCATGTGCACACACACACACCTGCCACAGAATGCACAGCAGCTACAGACAGAGGGTGTGGAAGCACTATTCCTATGCGGACTCAAACAGGATGTGCTGACACACGTGCTGACTGCTCTCCCCACAACTCTCTGTGTGCGTACCTGTGTGTGTGTGTGTGTGCGTGTGCGTGTGCATGTATGTGCCGTGTGTGTGTGTGTGTGTGCATGCGTGCATGTGGTGTGTGTGTGTGTACATCTGGTGTGTCCGTGCATGTGTATGTGTGTACGTGCATATGTGTGTGTTTGTGTGTGCATGCGTGCGTGAGTGTGTGACCGACTTCGCTGGAATGAGGCTCAAACGTTAATGAGTGAAGGGACTAAAATGTTGAGGAAGTTAAAGCTGAGATTTGAAGGAAAACTCAATATGACTGTGCTGTTTTACAACTGTGCTACAGGACCTTGTTAGCTGGAATAAAAACTATCTTCCTGAAAGACAGGGAGACAGAGAGAGAGAGACAAATAAAGAGAGTGAGATTTATTTGAATTCATCTACTTTTTCTTGCACATTGATTTCAGGCTGTTTTCTAGGCCGTGTTCAAAGCTTGTTCCAAAAACACTCCCGGAAAAAAATTCAAATAAGTCGTTCCAGTGATGCATTCTGAATGTGAAAACAGAGGCAAATTCACTTTTGTTCTCCTACATTGTAGTACTCTGGATTAAAGCTCCTGATAAAAGGAGAGAGAGGGAGAGAGAGAGTGTGTGAGGGAGAAGAGGAGAGGGGTAGAGAGAGAGAGAGAGAGAGAGAGAGGGAGAGGGAGAGGGAGAAGAGGAAAGGGGTAGAGAGAAAAGAAATTTGAATTTAATTTAAATTCAGTGACGGATGCAGATAGCCCTGGAGAGGGAGAGCGAGCCGACGCACGCCCTTGTCCGGAGCGATTAAAACACTCGAGCATTTCTGGAAACCACCCGCCCACCACTTCCTTATGGTTATCTGAAACCTTCCGCCAACATGCTATCTACTACAGTCGAGGTAATTGAGCTTTTACTGTCCCCTCATTGAAACTGTTTTGCAAAGGAACCTGAGAGTAAGTGCAGACAAGTCAACACGCAACAGCACACATAAAAACAGATAACCTATTAAAAATGGATAAACCTGTATAGCGATAAAGAATCTGTATAGTAAGCTGCCTGACCTCCCCGGTGCATCTCATCGAAAAACAAAGCGTGACTTGGCTGTTACATAATAATAATAATAGTAATAATAATAATAATAATAATAATAATAATAAATTGATATTGAGGTCCAGGTAATTAACAGAAACTAGAATAAAAACAGGGTGGTGACATTGCGGTTTGGTTGCACAAATACCCTTAGGAGACAAGGTGTGTGAGAGAGAGTGAAAGAGAGAGAGAGAGAGAGTCAGTGAGTGAGTGAGTGTTTGTGTGAGTGAATGAGTGAGTGAGAGAGTGAGTGTTTCTGTGAGTTGGTGTGTGAGTGTGTGTGTGTGTGAGAGAGAGAGAGAGGGAGAGAGAGAGAGAGAGAGAGGGCGAGAGAAGGAGAGAGAGAAAGGGAGTGGCAAACACTGAAAAGACCACAGAGGTGAAACCAGTTTCTCTGCATGCGTTGTGTCGCATTACAAAGGGACAGTAAGTGGTGCTTCACCAGATGAATCACATGACGGCAGCCGAAGGGTCTGGCTTTGTTCTGTGAGATCTGTGACCTCACAGCAGTTACCTTTACTGCTTCTGCTAGGGTACACTAGCATTCATTTTTACGAACTAAGAAGCTGGAACAGCTTGACATAACACAGGCTGTTACTCAAAGTCTGAACAGCAGCCTGGTTTTATGTACGTATATAAGCATAAAGATACGCGCCCAAGCGCAGAAACACTGCGTTTAATATACTGCGCCTGCACAGCTACGAAATGCCACTTATTTAAATATGTTTTGAAATGCGAGGAAACGTCGAAGCTGTCCGTGTCATCGCTCCACGGCGTATCAGGAAGTGTGCGCGTGTTTGTTTATGGAACAGGAAGTCATCCAACCCTGCACTTCAAGGTTAACAAGTTTGCAAGCTGGACTGAAAAACTGATGACCCCCATGACTACAAACACAATTTATAATTTAATATTAACAGTGATCGGCTTAATGGGGGGGGGGGCGCAAGAACATGCTGCGTGTGTGTGTGTGTGTGTGTGTGTGTGTGTGTGTGGGTGTGTGTTTGCGTGTGTGTATCCAGGTGCACTGTAATCTTTTCTCAGAATAATAAAGCGATTTTCATGAGAATCAGATGGGAAGTAAAGATTAGGACTGAACACAAGTGACACAAGTAACATGAGTCAGAGATAAAGTATCGGCATAGATTCAACCATTCCACTACAGTATATACTACATACACACTGACTGAGCATAACAGTACATTAACACTGCACTGAGAGAGGGTTAATACAGTACATACACACTGACTGACTGGACACTACAGTACATTAACACTGCACTGACAGGGAGGGTTAATATACTACATGCACACTGACTGACTGGACACTACAGTACATTAACACTGCACTGACAGGGAGGGTTAATACAGTACATACACACTGACTGACTGGACACTGCAGTGAGAGAGAGGGTTAATATACTACATGCACACTGACTGACTGGACACTGCAGTACACTGGGAGGAGGAGAAAGTAAGACAGAAAAAATCGCACCAGCTGAAGCACCTTTCGAATGAAACTGAACGAAGAGACCGAACAGCATCTCGCCACCTCTTCTCTCTGCTTGTAAAAAATTAGCCGCGGTTCTATTTAGGTCTTAACAGGTGACTCATTCAGAGACGGGTGTGTCACGACCAGGTTACGATGGTACAAAGATCAGAGGTCAATGGGGAGGCTGTTGGGGGGTGGGGGGAGCGGTCAATATACTTTCTTTATCTGTAAACTCCCCAGTGCTGATTCCTTAACATTATTCATGCACCCACCCATGTCCCACCCCCCACCCTGCCCCTTTAATTTCTTGAGATTGAGGGGAAAGTTTTAAAAACACAAAATTGAAATGAAGGCCTCAAAGAGGAGCAACGATTTCTTTTCTCCCCATCCTCAAAAATTGCTACTTTTTTCTTCATATTCGAGCTTTTAACTTTTAACTCAGGCTGGGAGTAGGGGTGGGGGGGGGGGGGGGGGGGGTTTCCTTACAGAAATTCAATATGCTTCAACTGATTTGTGAATGCATAGCTATCTGAAATCGGTAATAAATTGCGCATTTTCCTCATGTTTTGAAGCACTGCGATCTTTATCTGACCCTGACGATACGTTTTATGTCGATGCATTGTGGTATATCCCATTTCCACAAAGGTTCAGCACAATTGAGAAGGTGGAGCCCTTACAGTCAGGATACGTTCAGATTACAGGCTGAAGAGGCCCAGATATATATATATATAATGTTTTTTACTTGCATGTGACGCAGCTCTGATTTTTTTATGAGCTGTGTGAACACAAATCAAATCTTCGCCTGTCGGATTTGGGCCACTTCTGTTTTTTTTTTTTTTAACGTCGCGCTTCATTGCGCAGTCGTAGATTGTCGGTGTTTTCATTCTGGTCATGTCCAGAACAGTTTACTTGCAGCTGACTTGCCTAATATTGAGCATACAAGTACACTCAATAGCTGACTTGCCTAATATTGAGTATACAAGTATACTCAATAGCTTACTTGTCTACCATTGAGTATACAAGAATACTCAACAGCTTACTTGCCAACTATTGAGTATACACGAATACTCGATAACTTACTTGCCTACTATTGAGTATACAAGTATAATCAATAGCTTACGTGCCTAATATTGTATACTCAATAGTAGGCAAGTAAGTTGTTTTGACCATGTCTATTCTGTTTTGTCTGCAATGGCTCACTTTTAAAAAATGGAGGAGAACAAGTATTTCGTTTTCGCACGCGGGTTCTTTCAGAGCAGAGGTCTGTTCTCACTTACGTCACACACGAGTCATTTATAAACATGAAGCTGATGCTATCTATCAGAAATCTAAACTAAAATTAGACCCGATTCATCATTCAGATGAACTCAGATATGAAACGTTCCGGAACATTATGAACATTCCATCCCTCGAGGAGGAAGTTCACCGAGCGTCTGTTGGCCCAAGTTTTCCGTTCCGTAGGAGGTGGGCGTGTCGCGCTGAGGGCAAGTGGCCAGCGGGATAGCGCACCGCCAGGAGTTAAAGTGTGTAATTGGCCACCGTATAACGATCACACCTTTATACTGTGGGACATAATAGAAAAGGAACTGGACTTCCTTATCCTAAAGGTCACGGGTTCGATTCCCAGGAAGGACGCGGCCGTTGTACACTTGAGCAAAGGTACTTAACCCGCATTGCTTCAGTATACATCCAGCTGTATAAATGGATGCAATCCAAATGCTGGGTAAAAAGTTGTGTAAATCGCTATGAATAAGAGCGTCGGCTAAATGCCTGTAATCTAATATAATCAAATCTAATCCTGACCTGCAACTTTAAAAAACACTCTTGAATACACTCTGAATTAATAAGAGAGGATGCTTGTCCAAACCTTTGCGGAAGAAGCCAAAGAAGACTAATAAATACTAAAGAAGACCAATAAATACTCTCCTCCACCCAGGTGCAAAAAGTCATTGAAGTTGTTTTTTTCTTTTTCTCCAAAACTGAATTCTAATAGCTGTAAAATGCTCAGTGGACTGGCAGGATTTTACAGCAATTAGAGGTCAGATTTGGAGAAAAAGAAAAACAGCTTCAGTGAATTCCGGACCTGGGCTCTGATTGGACCAGACTGGCTGATCAGGAAACAGTGGAAACATGCTGCCTGTGTCACAACCGTATCCATTAGGAACTAACAGGGGCCAAGGCTGGTCCCAGAACAGGGCTCACATTCATAAAGTCTCACAGTCCAGGTTGCCGATCAGGGCTTTTTAGCCCTTTAAGATGTGAGGTCACAATTACGCAATTAGAATGCTCTCAACTTTAACATTCTAATTCCGACGGAACAATCACTACCGGTAATGGAGAGCGATGGAGTTCCACCAGAACACTGACGTTGAATTTTGAAAAGGAAAATAAATAAAAAAAGAAATAAAACCCATAACATTCTGAAAAACCCACTCTTCAAAGGGTTAGCTATGTTTGCCAGGTCAATTTTCTTTTGTCAGATGGGCTTTGCAGCTCATAATGGCTAAGGTTAGCATATGGTCTGGGGAAACCTGATACTAAAATGGAAAACCAGTCTGGATCCCAGAGGCCTCCTGAATAGGCCTACACTTCGATCTCCGGGGTATAAAATCAGCTGAGAATAAATTAAATAAATATTTCGAACTGAGCTGAACTCCTGAGTCTCCTCTTCGTCAAAGATCACGTGACACAAGCCTCCAACCCACCACTTACTCCACTCTTAATTCTGTGCAATCGCGTAGGACTGTCACATTGCATGTGCCCCGCGGAAAAGCTGTGTAACGTGTTGCCACACACACGCACACACACACACACACTCTAAACACCACCACCATCCCTTTTCACAAATAATTACAAATGAACCTCAGCGGTGACATCGAAGGGCACTATGCAAACACGCGCTCTGCCTTTAATGAACTGGTCTTCTGTTGTTGCTGGCTGCTCAATTCACCGTGTGAAACTGTGTAATTGATGTAAATACTGTTTTTACACTCTTTCGTTGTATGATTAATCCATGACTCCCCTAATGATCATAGCTGGTCATGCTGATCAGTCAGTCTCAAAGTTTGTGTTTTCAGCATAATAATTTTAGACTGGACACTTTTTTCCCCACAATAAATTGTGATTTGGACACGTACAGTAAGCAGGATTTTTAAAAAGGAGGACAGGGGCCGGCAGGAGGGTATAATGAACACAATACTAGACAATTTGCTTGTTCATATATGGAACGACCGAACAAACCTAACCGGATATTTGAGCTCGAATTCTCTTTAACATTCATATTTTATATGTATTATACAGGCTATAGCTACGTCTCTTTTGAACTAGCAAAAAACTTTGTTTTCCGCTTTTATAACAGGTGGATTAATAATCTTCTAGGCATAACGATTAGCTACTCCCCAGGTGAAACAAAATATTATAACATTCAAATATTCTTCAGCACACTATTTTTGGGTAGTTTTGTGCCAACCATTGTCAAAACAAAAGAAAAAACAACAAACAACATCCCCATCAATGCAACTGCGAAGAAGGCTACATCCCAAGTCCCTACATAGTCCTATAACTGCATTATAATTACGGTTTAATTTAACACGAAGTTTATACAACGCAACTCTTCCTAGACAAGCGTTAGTCGCCTTCCAATAGCAGACTAGCAACAAACAAATTTGTAAACGCAGATTTCCATATAATTAACATAAATAGTTAGCTCGTAGTCAACTGGGATTACTTCAACCAATAAAGAAAAGACGAGAAATGGCAGTTTTAAATAATTGCATGAAAAGGTATTATGCTGCCTAGCTTCATAGATGACAGTAAAAATCAAAATGTATAAACAGGTTATTACGACAGAACTTTAACATCAAGCTTGCCAGCCAGTCAGCTAAATTAAGTTCGCTAGCCCTCAAGCAATCTGGCAATCTTCACGGTTTACTCATTTTGTTTAAAACAACTCACCATATTCCGACTTGTCCTCGTCCGACTTTTTGCCCATTTTCACCTGTTATTCTTAATACTTCCTGCTCGTTTTGTTTGGGGGAGACTACGCCAAGATCCGTTTAAAAAAATAAACTTGCTCTCGGTTAAATCTCTCCAACTCTTCCCGTTTATTTCCCCGTTCACTGTTGCCAGGTGCAACGTCACAGGTGCACCTGCCTTGGGATGCACACCTGAGTGTACTTTTACAGTCTCTGGGGTGTACACGCCGCAGAACGCCTTTCCTTACCTGCGTGATATCGTGACATACGTGCCCCCTGGCGTCCGATAGGCGCCATTGTCTGCTGGGGCGTTCGTCACTTTACCGTCAAAGATGGACGAAACATGTTGACAAAGATAGGCCTACGTTACGATACATTTCTAGACATAATGCTAATCAGTGGCCGATCGCGTTCGTTGTTAGGCCTACGTTTACAATAACATAGCTTGGTAACAAAGACATAACCCATCACAACAGGGGGTATTATTTTGTTTTGTATTGTTGTTTATATGTCAGAATACACTCATGAAGTGGAAGCTAAATGTATCCCAAAGCTAATACATTAAATCCAAAATTGAAACGCTTCCAGTCAAAATGAAAACACGAGGCCACACTGCAAAATGATCGGAGTAAACAATGAAACAATTAAAGTGAGTCAAAATCATAAAATATTACAACACATAACACACGTATATTTTAAAATGAAAATGCAGAGTGGCATTCTTTCGGTATTATTATCAGTTGCTGCCAAACGGCACATGACACGTAGAGGACACCTTAATGTCATTTTAAGAATAGCCCACTTAAAGTACAAAGACTACAACCATTTGAAAATGACAATATTTGGAAACAATGCGAAATTTAAACGTGTTAACAACGTAAACAACTGTATGACAGACAAGCAGTCTCAGAGGCTCTTGTGAGATTTTGCACAGGTGGCACTGACTAGATGCTTTTTCATAAGGTGAGGAGGACATTGAGTTGGTGGCTGATCCCGTTGGATCAGAATCAAACTGGGCGTAGACACCGTTGAATCAGAGGATCAGAATAGAACTGGTGGTCTATCAAAATAGACACAATGGCTTCAGAGAACAGAACTGGCAGAAGGTTGTGACCTCAGATATGATGTGGAAGGTGTCCAATCCCTTTGTGCTTTTTTTTTTTTTTTTTCAGTAGGACAGAACTCAGAGCAAGAGAGGGTTGAGGGACTATATCGGCAGGTTTGGGGACGGAACAGTTAACAAGGGTGAGTCCGAAGCTCTGAAGCCTAAGAAGAAATCATTTTTACTTTTTACCCGTTGCGTTACTTCCTGGTTCTTACCTGCTCCCCATAGGTTTCTATTGACTCCACATAATACATAAGGAAAAAATTCCATTTACAAAAAACAAAAAAACAAAACAGCCAATATTTTATTCTTCATTTTTATTCAGTTCTTTGTTTTTAATAACAGCAAGGTTAAGGCAGGAGTTCACTTTTTTTGGTAAAAAAAAAAAAAAAAAAAAAAAAAAAAAAAAAAAAGAACAGAGCAAGTAACCTTAAAATCATCAACCGCATAATCTGCAAGCATCTACACATCCTACTTCTTGCCCTAAAAACAAAGGCAGCAGCCCATAATAAGGCCAGCCTTCTAATACAGGGTGCGGTGGCACACCGCAGGACATCATGCTGCAGCGCCATTTATTTTTAAAAAGACCGCCAACCGCAACACAGCCTGATATGTACGACAGAGCTCAGCGCAGGCCACAGGAAGGCACGATGTCATCAAACACACGCCACCGCGGCCCTGCAGTCGCAGCCGTTGCTCCGCATTCTTTACACGGAAAGCTCCGCCTCCTTGACCGTTGGCAACAAGACAATTTTCAAATTTTTCAAATTCTTCTGGAGAATTCATCTAGGGGCTTCTTGACCAACGACAACACTGGTGGCGATGGGTGGTCTGTACTGTAAAGTAGCAAAGTGGCTAACGTTAGCGACCGGAACCTTCAGTTTGTTAAGAAACAGAAAGAATGGGGGGGGGGGGGGGGGAAAAACAGAAGCTGAGTTATCTGGTGAGTTTAGAGAATCTGCAGTGGCACTCAGTACATTAAAAAGTGGCACAAAATCTGCCCTCTTTTTCACGTGGAAGTGGTAACAGGCTTAATGTCCTCTCATTCCAGGGAACTTCCACCCAGAACAAAACAAAAAACAAAACAAAAAAAAAAAAAAACAGCTGACACAAAGGACACAACTGACCAACAGGGAGATATGGAGGGGCACACACACTCTCACACACGTACACACACTCACACACACACACACACGCACAGGTCAGATCAGGCCCCAGGAAGAACCAGACTCGGGCCCGGGAGAGGCCTAGGCCTAGGAGTTTCCTAGCATGGCCAGCCCAGGATCGGGCACGGATTCCGGGCAGACCTCCAGGCGAGCCAGCCTGCTCTGCTCCAGGGCGATGGCCTCCGCGGAATGCTTGCATTTCTCCGAGCCGCACTGGCAGGTGAAATACTTGCTCTTGATGTCCCAGAAACGGTCACCGTAGTCGAACCTGGCACGGCAGGGGAGAAAAGGAGAGGGTCTCAACTCCAGAACTATATGTCAACACTTCAGGAAAAATTGTTAAAAGATACGAGCATGCTGCTATAGTCTTATTTAAAGAAAACAACCAACATAACTGCTTAACAAACTACATAAATACAAAAAAAAAAAGATTTTTCTCCCATCACTGGTATAATTGAATAAGGTTTTATTCATTGTTATTTTCCTAAATGAGTTTAGCTGTTGGTTCTGGGGGGTCTCACCCCAGCTCCTGCCCCATCAGGATGTCCCGCGAGCTGAAGAAGGCGATGCGGGGGAAGCGCAGGTCCTGGTGCAGCATGAACACGCGCACGGGGATGATGTTGGGGTCGCACAGGTGGTTGATGAAGCGGCTGATGTTGCCGTAGTAACGGGCGTCGATGCAGTACACCTCTCCGTCCTGCGGGAGCCAGGGGGCGAGAGGGCGGAGATACATGTGTTCAATGCAACATGTGTATGTACTACAGCTATTATGACATCATATACTATATTAATTGTATATCGTAACTACAGCTATTATTACATCATATACTATATTAATTGTATATTGTAACTACAGCTATTATGACATCATATACTATATTAATTGAATATCGTACTACATATTATAACTGCTTCAAAGACTTGAAAAGCTTCTGAGCAGAACGTAAGTGAGAGATACTGATGGTCAGGTGTGAATGACAGGAGTGAAAGTACGTTGGACACGTGTGTTGGACAGGTGTTATTCGACTGTTTGAAGGACAGGTTCATTGGACAGGTGTGGTACCTTGTTATCCAGGTCAAAAAGGTAAGAGTCGTCCTCTCTCACGTCAGCCTCTGCGTCCGAAATCAACTCTCCCACGTACCTGCACGTGTGAAAACCAAGGGCTACCTCACACTCCGGAACACACGTGTGATATAGGGGATACTCATATAGGCAGTGTGCTATAGGGGATGCTCGTATAGGCAGTCTGATATAGGGGATGCTCGTATAGGCAGTGTGATATAGGGGATACTCATATAGACAGTGTGATATAGGGGATGCTCATATAGACAGTGTGATATAGGGGATGCTCATATAGGCAGTGTGATATAGGGGATGCTCATACAGAGTGTGATATAGGGGATGCTCATATAGGCAGTGTGCTATAGGGGATGCTCATATAGGCAGTGTGATATAGGGGATGCTCATATAGGCAGTGGCATATAGGGGATGCTCATATAGGCAGTGTGATATAGGGGATACTCATATAGGCAGTCTGATATAGGGGATACTCATATAGGCAGTGTGATATAGGGGATGCTCATATAGGCAGTGTGATATAGGGGGTGCTCATATAGGCAGTGTGATATAGGGGATGCTCATATAGGCAGTCTGATATAGGGGATACTCATATAGGCAATGTGATATAGGGGATACTCATATAGGCAGTGTGATATAGGGGATACTCATATAGACAGTGTGATATAGGGGATGCTCATATAGGCAGTCTGATATAGGGGATACTCATATAGGCAATGTGATATAGGGGATACTCATATAGGCAGTGTGATATAGGGGATACTCATATAGACAGTGTGATATAGGGGATACTCATATAGGCAGTGTGATATAGGGGATGCTCATATAGGCAGTCTGATATAGGGGATACTCATATAGGCAGTGTGATATAGGGGGTGCTCATATAGGCAGTGTGATATAGGGGATGCTCATATAGGCAGTCTGATATAGGGGATACTCATATAGGCAATGTGATATAGGGGATACTCATATAGGCAGTGTGATATAGGGGATGCTCATATAGGCAGTGTGCTATAGGGGGTGCTCATATAGGCAGTGTGATATAGGGGATGCTCATATAGGCAGTCTGATATAGGGGATACTCATATAGGCAATGTGATATAGGGGATACTCATATAGGCAGTGTGATATAGGGGATGCTCATATAGGCAGTGTGCTATAGGGGATACTCATATAGGCAGTGTGATATAGGGGATGCTCATATAGGCAGTCTGATACCGACTCGCAGATAAAGCTGCCCTGGGGGATGTCCTGCAGCGCCCGGACGCCCCATCCCATCTTCTCTGTGCGATAGAGCTGCAGCCGCACCCTGGGGGGGGGGGGGGGGGGGGGGGGGGGAGATGACAGAGAGAGAGAGAGGTAGGGAGAGAAAGGGGAAGAAAGAGGGGGGGGAGAGAGAGAAAGAGAGAGAGGTAGGGAGAGAGAGAGATGAGAGCATCGAGTTACATGAGGGTTATGCGCACATGCACACACACTCACTCTCTCACACACACTCACACACACACTCACACTCACACTCACACTCACACTCACACTCACACTCACACTCACACACGTACTTGATTCCAGCTTGCACCACCCTGTTCTTGCAGGTGCGGAAGCAGGAGCAGGCCAGGTTGCACTCAAAGATGAGCGGTGGCTCGATCTTATTGAACTCCTGCAGCAACCGCCGGTCCTGGGGCAGGGAGAGAGGGGGGGAGGCATTTCAATATGATTTCAGATTCAGAGAAAAAAGTTTTGGTGTGGGAGAATCACACTGACAAAGAGAAAGACACATTTACACTTTTTTTTTTTTTTGACACTTTTTTTTTTTTTTTTTACCTTGTCATACCAACAGCGGATGCTGAGCTGCCCACACAGGCAGTTACTGGAGGAGCAGTCATCTGTGCAGCTGCAGTGCTGAGGGGGGGGGGGAGAGGGACGGGGAGAGAGACAGACAAAGACAGAGTGAGATTTATTTTAACTCATCTACTTTTTCGTGCACTTTCATTTCATACTTTGAGTGTCTCGACTGCGTTCAAGGTTAGTTTCGAAAACACTCCTGAAACATTCAAATGAAGTGTTCCAGTATTACGCCATATGAATCTGAAAATGGACGCCAATTCACTTTTGTTCTCCTACATCGTAAAAAAAAACTTTGGATTAAAGCTTCTGATAAAAGTAATACCGTAGTTTAAAAGCACCAGTAAGTGCTTAACCCTACAGTTTAAATGCGTAATGTGGTCTGTAAGAGTACCTGTAAGTGCGTAGTGTTGAAGTCTATAAGGGTACCTGTAAGCGCGTAATCTTGTGGTCTATAAGAGTACCTGTAAGTGCGTAATGTTGTCTATAAGGGTACCTGTAAGTGCGGAATGTGGTCTATAACAGTACCTGTAAGTGCGTAATGTGGTCTATAACAGTACCTGTAAGTGCGTAGTGTTGCAGTCTGTAACAGTACCTGTAAGTGCGTAATGTTGTGGTCTATAAGGGTACCTGTAAGCGCGTAGTGTTGCAGTCTGTAAGAGTACCTGTAAGTGCGTAATGTTGCAGTCTGTAAGAGTACCTGTAAGTGCGTAATGTTGCAGTCTGTAAGGGTACCTGTAAGCGCGTAGTGTTGCAGTCTGTAAGAGTACCTGTAAGTGCGTAATGTTGCGGTCTATGTTCATGGTGGAGGTCTCGCAGTTCTCGGAGATGTACTTGTAGTCGGAGGGGCAGCCCTCCTCATCCACCCCATTGACACAGGGAATCGGCACATTCTCATAACCCTGAGCTACATCACTACAGGGAGAACACACACACTGAGGGGTCAGTACAATCTATACACCCCGTGTGTTATTAACACGGAACTGAGAGAGGGGGTTAATACAGTCTCTACACGCTGACTGACTGACTGAACACTACAGAACACTAACACTGCCCTGAGAGAGGGTTAATACAGTCTCTACACACTGACTGACTGAACACTACAGTACATTGACACTGCACTGAGAGAGAAAGAGTGTGCATTACAATCCAGTGATATCAACACACATATCAACGAATCTTCCAAATATGAACGAATTGGACAAAAGAAAGACAGAGAAGGAAGGTGCCAAACCTGCAGATGATCCTCTCCGTGCGAACGACCCGATTGGCTATCCCCCTCCGCAGCTTCCTGTTGATCTGGAGCGACACCCACACTGGCGAATCGCATCGCGCCAGGGAGAGGGGCGTGTCCCCTTCCCGGTTCATGATGTCGATGTCTGCCCCCCGAGACAGGAACAGCCTAAGGTCAAAGGTCAAAACAGGACAGGAACCACATTTTATATGAACTTAGATATTTTATATATCAATTTCTATGAAGACATTTCTGTTGTAATTTTACGCCTTGTTGTCCCCAATTTCAGTACAGCAATGCAAATACAAAACCAGGATAATTCCCTTATTTTGTCATAGTTTTGTTTCTGATTGGACGGATTGGGACTGAATGCTCCGTTCTGATTAGACGGATGGGAGACTGCTCCGTTCTGATTGGACGGATTGGGCGCTCACGTGACGCAGTCCTGGTAGCCCTCGCGGGAGGCGATGTGGAGGGGCGTGTCTCCGTGCATGTTCACGGAGGACAGGGGGCAGCCAGCGTTCAGGACCAGCTCAGCAATCTCCACACTGCCAGCGAAGGACGCCCAGTGCAAACACACATTCATCTCCTGGGCGGGGGGGGGGGGGGAGAGAGGGAGAGGGAGGGAGAGTGGGAGGGAGAGAGAAGAAGAGGGAAGAAAGCAGAGAGAAAGAGGAAGAGAGAATTATATACCATTCAAGCAGTGTGCCAAGATGCTTTGGCTAAAACTGTTAAATGTGTAAATGGTTCATGGAGTCATTTCAGTTTTGTTCTACTTGTCTGTGCTGTGCATGCAAATCGTCTGCTGTATCTTTCCAGTGACTGGTTGGATTAGCTCAGTAATTTGACTGAAAACAATGAGTCAGGAGGACAAACACAGCAAACAGGGGACAGAGCTCAGTAAACAGGGGGCGGGTCTCAGTGAAAGATGGGCAGAGCTCAGTAAACAGGGGGCAGGGCTCAGTAAACAGGGGGCGGGTCTCAGTGAAAGGTGGGCAGGGCTCATTAAATGGGGTAGGGCTCAGTAAACAGGGGCGGGGCTCAGTAAACAGGGGCGGAGCTCAGTAAACAGGGGGCGGGGCTCAGTAAAAGGGGGCGGGGCTCAGTAAACAGGGGCAGGGCTCAGTAAACAGGGGCGGGGCTCAGTAAACAGGGGCGGGGCTCAGTAAACAGGGGCGGGGCTCAGTAAACAGGGGCGGGGCTCAGTAAAAAGGTGGTAGAGCTCAGTAAACAGGGGCGGGGCTCAGTAAACGGGGCGGGGCTCAGTAAACAGGGGGCAGGGCTCAGTAAACAGGGGCGGGGCTCAGTAAACAGGGGCGGAGCTCAGTAAACAGGGGGCGGAGCTCAGTAAACAGGGGGCGGGTCTCAGTGAAAGGTGGGCGGAGCTCAGTAAACAGGGGCGGGGCTCAGTAAACAGGGGGCGGGTCTCAGTGAAAGGTGGGCAGGGCTCAGTAAACAGGGGGCGGGGCTCAGTAAACAGGGGCGGGGCTCAGTAAACAGGGGGCAGAGCTCAGTAAACAGGGGGCGGGTCTCAGTGAAAGGTGGGCGGGGCTCAGTAAACAGGGGCGGGGCTCAGTAGACAGGGGGCGGGGCTCAGTAAACAGGGGGTGGGGCTCAGTAGACAGGGGGCGGGGCTCAGTAAACAGGGGGCGGGGCTCAGTAGACAGGGGGCGGGGCTCACCTTGTCTTTGAGGGTGACATCAGCGCCGCGGTTGAGCAGGGCTCTGATCACAGTGATGTGCCGGTGTTCCGCCGCCCAGATAATGGGGGTCCAGCCCCCACTGTCCTGAGAGCCCACACACCAAGAGTTACCACACACACACACCAAGAGTTACCACACACCCACACCAAGTTACCACACACACACACCAAGAGTTACCCCACACACACACCAAGAGTTACCACACACCCACACCAAGTTACCACACACACACACCAAGAGTTACCCCACACACACACCAAGAGTTACCACACACACACACACCAAGAGTTACCACACACCCACACCAAGAGTTACCCCACACACACACCAAGAGTTACCACACACACACACACCAAGAGTTACCCCACACACATACCAAGAGTTACCACACACACACACACCAAGAGTTACCACACACACACCAAGAGTTACCACACACACACACCAAGAGTTACCACACACCCACACCAAGTTACCACACACACACACCAAGAGTTACCCCACACACACACACACCAAGAGTTACCACACACACACACCAAGTTACCACACACACACACACACACCAAGAGTTACCCCCCACACACACACACCAAGAGTTACCCCACACCAAGAGTTACCCCCACACACACACCAAGAGTTACCACACACACACACACACACACCAAGAGTTACCACACACACACACCAAGAGTTACCACACAAACACCAAGAGTTACCACACACACTCACACACCAAGAGTTACCCCCTACACACACACACACACACACCAAGAGTTACCCCCCACACACACACCAAGAGTTACTACACACACACACACACCAATAGTTACCCCACACACACACACCAAGAGTTACCCCACACACACCAAGAGTTACCCCACACACACACCAAGAGTTACCACACACACACACCAAGAGTTACCACACACACACACACACCAAGAGTTACCACACACACACACACACACACCAAGAGTTACCACACACACACACACTGTCCCGAGAGCCCAGCACACCAAGAGTTAATACAGGCACACGCACGCACGCACGCACACACACACACACACACACACACACACACAGGCACATGCGCGCACACACACACACACACACACACACACACACAGGCACATGCGCGCGCACACACACACACACACAGGTAAACCGGCCGCAGTCCCTCACCTGTGCATTGATGTCCACCTGGCCGGTTCCCAGAAGCAGAGTGACGATCTCCAGGTTGCCGAGCTTCGCAGCGTGGTGCAGACCCGTGGAGCCGTCCTCCTCCTGGTGGACAGAGGGAGAATTACACCCTTAAAATCATGTCATGCCCGCTTCATAAATGTTCTGCATTTGCGTCTGAAATGCTGGCAATAATCCAACATTAGAATGAACTAACTGAGCACAAGAGGATAGAGGAAACTACCGGCAGTCAAAAACACACTGGCTGCATCTGAAAGGTGTAGTAGGTGGGTAGTAGAGGTGTAGCAGCAGGCTTCTGTTTGAGATGCAGCCAGTGTGACTGCATCCCTAAGGGTGTAGTAGGTGGGTAGTAGAGGTGTAGCAGCAGGCTTCTGTTTGAGATGCAGCCAGTGTGACTGCATCCCTAAGGGTGTAGTAGGTGGCTAGTAGAGGTGTAGCAGCAGGCTTCTGTTTGAGATGCAGCCAGTGTGACTGCATCCCTAAGGGTGTAGTAGGTGGCTAGTAGAGGTGTAGCAGCAGGCTTCTGTTTGAGATGCAGCCAGTGTGACTGCATCCCTAAGGGTGTAGTAGGTGGCTAGTAGAGGTGTAGCAGCAGGCTTCTGTTTGAGATGCAGCCAGTGTGACTGCATCCCTAAGGGTGTAGTAGGTGGCTAGTAGAGGTGTAGCAGCAGGCTTCTGTTTGAGATGCAGCCAGTGTGACTGCACTCCTAAGGGTGTAGTAGGTGGCTAGTAGAGGTGTAGCAGCAGGCTTCTGTTTGAGATGCAGCCAGTGTGACTGCATCCCTAAGGGTGTAGTAGGTGAAGAGTAGAGGTGTAGCAGAAGGCTTCTGTTTGAGATGCAGCCAGTGTGACTGCACTCCTAAGGGTGTAGTAGGTGGCTAGTAGAGGTGTAGCAGCAGTCGAGGACGAGCCCAGTACTCACGGCGTGGTAGACACACGCTCCGCTCTGTATCAGATACCGCACCACCTCCATGTGGTTGTTGACAATGGCTTCCAGCAGAGGGGTCCTCAACGTCTTGTCTTGGGCGTCAACTTTAGCGCCTGCCTATAAAAAAATAAAATAAAAACCACAAGCAAACACACAAAGTTTTACAAAAGCACTGACAGAGGCAATGAAAGAGACCTTACAGGGCTTTGTCACCAAAGACATTGTATTGGGGACCATCTCTCACTGGGGTCAGCAGAC